>NW_025782736.1:0-35215 GCF_021130785.1 Homalodisca vitripennis
AAAGAGGTGCCGTATAAAGTCGAGATTACAACCCTTAACTCTGCCGCCTCATATCATGTGACACCCGTCGTTCAATGTACCGACTTTTGTAGCGCTAAAGTGTATTCTTCGTTCACGCTCTTGTTTCATTGTGGTGTGTTTATAGTTTGTAATAAAAGTCCGTCCATCAACCACGTCTTTTGATAAACAAGATTTTAACCGACTTCAACAAAGGAGGAAGTTACACCATTCGACCAGTATGTCTTTTTAATGTACGTTCACAGATTTTGATGAGTACATTATAAAATTAAAGATGGCTGCACCAGAGTGGCCCTACCAGTGTCTAACAAAATTAACAGTCTCAGTATACTGGCAGATTTTATTGTCTGATTGTCTGGGGTCTGTAATATTCTTTTTAAGATTGTCTGTCTGGAAGACATTTTGAGAATAAAAAAAACGAATTTCTGATAGATCTAACAGAGGGAACATATATAGTAAACTACCTAACAAAATCTCTTTTAAACCATTTAAGCATCGTAGAAAGAATTTACACCAAATATTTTAATAATTGATTTAAAATCTTCGTTAAAAATCTCACAAGCAGACTATTAATTAGAATGAATTATTGAAAAATGTCAAAATAAACATTAAATACGTTTATGTATGTATGTTGTATATTAAATTAAAGTTATAATGTATGTAGGTTGAGATCATAATTGAGATTTTTTTAAATAGCATATGAGAGCCTTCCAGAATCTTACTGCTAAATCAAATTTTAATCTAACTTTAAAATATTGATGAGGAAATGCTTTCCTAAACGGGTTTTAACAAAGTTTAGTAAAATAATATTTTATATAATAATTTATATATATATATATATATATATATATATTTATAATATTGATTCTAGTTTTTTAGTATGATGATTTGAAAAATATTTTAAATTATAAATAATTTGATTAACAATTGTTAATGTTATTCTTTGTTAACTAATATTTAGACATTTTACAGCATTACCTTAAAATAAATATGATGACGGTTTATTACAAGTCGAAATGGCAGAGTCAATGAATTACGAAACATTTAGCTGTAGTTAATGTTATTCTTTGTTAACTAATATTAGACATTTTACAGCATTACCTTAAAATAAATAAGATGACGGTTTATTACAAGTCGAAATGGCAGAGTCAATGAATTACGAAACATTTAGCTGCAGGGGAACGATGTTTGAATGATTTAAGTTTGAATACAACGTAATCAAACCCATATTAGTGCGTCACAACATGTAACGTAAGTTATTGGTTTGGAGGGGAGTTGCGTGTATTGCATTGTCAATAACAAATTACATTATTAGTTGAAAACATTTAAGAAATTGTACACTAATTAATTTATTGTATCTAATGGCGAAGGATTCAAATAAATGTAACACATACATGTCAATTAAAAACACTATGTATATGGACTATTACGATTTTCAGGATGGTTCAGGTTTAGTGGTAGGGGCTGTCTTCTGTAGAATTCCATAAAGAGGGATAGTATATTTAATTTATGTACCTTAACCACGATCACAAGTATTGTGGAAGAAGGAGAGGCGTCTCTACTTCAGTCGCAGTGGATAGGAAAAGACGCTCCTTGTGTTTAGGCTGCAACAGCTTTGACATTAAGGTAGCTTTATCTACTCGAACAGTTACCCTCCGCAGTATAATAGAGCTATCGATCAACCCTTTTACCCCAATAACCTTGTGGTTAGTGATGAGTCGCTCCTTGTCATCCATGGCATTTTCCAGACGTTAAATTACAAATCGGTTTTCGCTTTTATCCAATGTAGGTTGAACTTAGTAACTAAAAGAGTAAGCGTATCATAAGCAGAACATATTGAAAATGTAGAGTCTAACATAAATATGTGGAATCCGCCAAAGAGAATTATTGTTTATATTTATGTTTTAAAATGTGTTCAGCAGATACTCTAATAGGTTATTGAACCACATTTAATACTTCATCAGTTTAAACAAACCATAGCGCAAACATGATTTAACAGTAAAAAGAGAACCGAATGTAAATTAAATATAATGTGCAAATTAAATTTAACCTGGCTATTTATGTCAAGTGGTAAATTGCAGTGTGGTTGGCTGGTGAAGCCTGAAGCAATATGGGGTGGGAGAGAAGGGTGGTTCGCCGAATGGGCTAATGGAGGGAATTGCGATACACGGATATTTAGGGCGTGGATTAAGGGTCAACTATAGCAGTGTAGTTTCTCTGCATATATCATATAATAATAGAACATACTAGTCATAATTAGGTTTGAGAAAGGTACATAAACGCATTGCTGGTAATGAAATATACCGCTTAGTTCCCGTTCTTGAATTAGAGGCGACGTATTTAATACAATTTATATTTGCTGTTGACAATTCATTATTACTCTTTCTCCTCACTCGATTGTTTGTAATTCCGACTCATACATTAAAACAATATTGTTTGATAGATTTATTATAATAGTTAATTATACTTGTTGTTACTGTGCCTGATTTGTAATAAAACTAACCACACTTTCTTCTTTAGAATTTAATTTAAAACTGTGCGGTGAAGTTTATGCCAGTAAGTGAATGTCTGCGTGTATTTACTGTTTACGTGTATGTAAAACTTTATGAAAGAAAAAACTAACATTGCGCCTGAGAGTACTTTTACAATTTGTAAAGATTATTATCATATAATAATTATTATTATTTTACTCTATTAGTAATTTAAAAGTACCTTATCCCTATATAGCGAATTCATATAATTATTATTCTTTTACTATATTCATTTCTTCATTTGAAACTTGGAAACGCGTTTTTAGTATTATTTCGTTATAAATATAGTTTAAATTAAAAATTACGAAGTTAAAATACATACACATACATAAAAACATAAAATAACATACACAATTATTAAATAATTAGTACAGTCCATAAACTAAAAATGATTTAAAACTATTCGATGGAAGCAAAATACAGTATATCAATCATTCTATATGGTTTTGAATATGTCCATTTTATTGCAACCTATATTTTAGTAATATCTTATTACTCAAAAATAAAACATCTCTATATCAATGTGGGAATTGTAAAGAAGCCCATTACAAGGCTTGATGAGTTTTCGTCGGACGGATGTATTTCAATGTTGGTTATTTCCCTTTAAAATTGCAGTCCAATATCAAAATAATTCAATGTCAAATTTGCAATTTTACTGCCGTTTATAGATATTTAATAACATAATTTGATGTTACTGGTGATACTTGGTACTGGCAATATATAAATTAGTATATAACAAGATTTTCAATCTTTAAGTAAATCTTTAAATTTGAACCAGTAATGTATCTGGAAAACGTTTTACAATCACCTTCATAAAATTCATTCTACATTCAAGTTAAAATGGATAGCTAAGCACGTGGCATATGTGCAGGAACTTGGAAACGAGGAATAGTAGCCTGCCCTATAATACATTTCAATTTATCTTCTTTTCAAAGCCACAAGTGATTTTCTATTGCACTTAATAAAATTATATTAGATAGCATTAGTTATGCAATTGCAGTTTTCGTACCTACCTAGGAAAGTGTTTATGTAATAAGACGTTTATAAATGTAGAATAAGCAGACTCTTTCCCACCCCTCCAGTAGCCCTTAGATTGAAGCACCTAAGATATACAACAATTATAGGAGAAGGATTACAAATTATCATTTATAGAACTTAATGTTTATATTTTATATAGGGAGCCACATACTTAATCTACACATATACTTTACACTATCTACACTTTATCTTTACATTCTTTAAAAAACAACTTTAATAAAAACTATTGAACTTATATATTTCAGGTAACTTAAGAGATTCTTATAATTGGCCGAGATATCATTCTTAATATTAACTGTTCAGGGTGCATTAGAAAACGTCACAATGTAAATACAATACAATATACTTTTATTGCCAGAAACAATTTTAACATTGCATAGCATGCGTCACATAATAATAATTGTATATTCATTAAAATAATAACATGTCTTATGCTAACGATTTAAATGTTTAAAATAAATATCGTAAACAATATGGATTTTAGTTAACAATAAAAATTGTCAAGCAGTAAAATTAATATATAATAAAAAATAACTTTGGATGTCAACGCCCCTGTACTACCGCACATTGAAGCTAGTGAGATGGTCCATGAATTCACCAACTGTATAAAATGAATGAGACACTAAAAAGTGTCGCAATGTAATTTTGAAACCGATTTAGATCATTTTGATTTTATTTCTTTAGGGAGCCCATTTAGAAACTTTATGCCGGCTTGAGAAGGAAGTTGCTCGTATCTTCTCAATCTATGCTGAGCAGGTCTGAAATTTTCGTGATACCTCGTATCGTAGTTGTGAATGTCACGACCTCGAACCATGTGGCTCTTAAACCGACAGTGTACAGTAGTCTCCAGTATATACAAACATGGCAATGTTAGTATTTTGAGCTCCCTAAATGAATTCCTACACGACTCTCTAAACTTTAATTTAGCAATAATTCTGATAGCTCTCTTCTGTAAGACAAAAATGTCTGTGGAAGTCACCATTTGAACAGCCACCCCACAATATAATACCGTAGGATAAATCAGAATTTCACTAAAAGAAATTTTACTAAAAGTAAACATCCAGTTGTAAACTTTCTAGCGGCAGTAAGTAGGTACCTACTGCGATTTATTATAATAAATTAGGTAAAAAACTGTTAAATATTCAATAGTTAGAGGAATTAATTTCACATATTTACTTAACACCTTTCACTGCGACACGAGTCATGTATTGACTAATGAAGAGTCAGAATAGTAGCATATGTACTTATCGCAGTCAGTGTGTTATACTATGATTCAGCTCTTGGTTGATTCAATATGAATGTTGAGTTTAGCTCTAGTTCACCTTCCTTTTATCTGATTTTTAGTTCAGCGTCTGGTATCTGATGTTGTATCAGACTTGACTTCTGGAATCTGCCTTTTGAGCATATTATCTATTTATTAAAAATCACATTTCATTCTTGGGATTTTTTTTAGATAGACTGAAAACACAATAGCTTACATCTTTCTGACAGAAAAAAAGAGAAGAGACATTGTGCCATCTTACTGAATGTAAGGTATCAATGGGTCTCAGCCATATCCCATAAATAGACATTATACATCATAAAACTCAAGGACAATTACAATTCTAGATATGAAATTTTGCTTGAGATATCTAACGAATATTTAAGCTATGTGTGTTACTATGATATTACACGAATAAAAGTCGTGCTCGGATTGTCAAAAAAAAACTCATCCTGGCATTTGCTCAATGCCATCATCATTATTCACAAGGTCAATGTAAAATTTTCACAAAAATTCAGCTAAATGCTATGGAGTAACATTTACCATCATCGAATTAATGCTCTCTACTGAAATGAGCCTTAATGCAAAATTCCATAACCTTTGGTCGAATCTAGAGATATAGTGCACTCAGCCAGAAATCACATTTTTCAGCATCTCGCACTGCCTTATTACAAAACTATGACGTTTTATTCTAACAATGGATCATTAAACATTGTAGCAATACCATCAATTTAGTCCATGTGTAAGCGTTGTTAGTACTTGTAATACTTGTAATACGTTGTGTACAAGTAATACTTGAAACCAAATGACAATACGATCTCTTGTAACCACTTCGCCGTCACCAGTACTCTCTTAAAAGTTAGTTTTTATGATTATTACATGAAAGACGCTTCGTGTAGACATAGTGGTTAGTTGTGAATAACTTATGGCCTTCTATTCCTTCCTCGTGGGTGTAATTTTTATTTAACGTACCATCCAAATTTGTTCGGAATGTATTATTATTAATAAATAATTACCATTTGTGCCAAAGATTTAAACTGCATAAACTGGATTCTTTTTACAACTAGAATATTAAAATAATCAAAGCCATTAACAGGAATATTATAATTTACTTAATAAAAAAAAACTGTTAACTAGTATAATAGGCGCATATCCTATTTTAATCCGTACAAAGAAATGTTCTAAACTCATACTCATGAACAGCTACGTACAACATTAGAGGACACTTGTCAGTAAACAGCTGTCCTTCCACTGACCCCATACTCCTTTATAATTGTTTTGCTAAGTCTGTTTTGATTTGTTTCCGCCAGTAAACTATGTTAATTTCCCGTACCATACGACCCACCTGCCGACAGCGGAATTGTATTAAAGTGTTTTTATTGTCTGTCACTATTTATTTATATAACTTATATAGATTAAAAAAGCCAATCTTTATAACTGTGTTACGGAATATAAATTAAATATTACATAATAATAAATAAATAAACTATATAAAAAATATAAATAAACCTAAATAATACATATTTTTAAATATTGTACATGTTGTCATGACTTCTAAATTGCATATCTACTTGTAAAGAAAACATTTTAACTTACATTTGGTACCCATAAACGCAGTTGCTGGCGAAATTTTGTAATTGTTAGAGATAGAAAAGAACTTTAGCGTAAAAGCTGGCAGTTAATTTGATGTGACAGAGGCCATCTATTACCATTTAAGATTATTGGGTTGTTGGCATTTTCAAAAACATATATTTTAAATTGGTAGAAAATTATGAAAATACCACCATATTGGGTATTAATTAAAATCTCATGTGATGAAGTATAACTAAACAATACTTTGTGTTATTCCTATGACAGTGGCATTATTTTTTATGCACTTTAGATCACTATTTTGAGACAATACAATTTTAATACTTGATAAAATGTTTATGTTTTAAAGGCATTTAAAATTATGTGCAGAATGGCGTTTGTTTGATTATAAAAATTTTTCATATTAAAACATAGAGCTCTCTGGTATTAGCACACATTGTGGTTTTACAGAATTGAAATCATTTTAAAAAAATCTTTAGGAACGATATATAAGGTAATATGTTTAAATTAAAACTGCGCAGTTTTTTGTAGACATCTGTGATTGGTGGTATGAAACACGCAATACAGCCCTAACGTGTGTGCAGCACAAATTGTTACGTAAGGTAAAAAAGAAAGGTATATTTTGCTAAATAATGTTTTATATAACCAAAAGACCTGCTAAACTAAAACAAAAATCGTTTATCTTATTTTCGTCGTAACTGGCTGAGCGTTAGCAAGTATTCTTACAGTGGATTTATAGATAACCATTACAGCAATACAATTAATATTACAAATAAAAAATAAAAAAAATTATTATTTAAACACTTCTATGAAACCCGATTTAATGAATAAAAAAGTAAATCATGTACAAAATGTCTAGAGAATTCATTTCATGTGTGGTATTGAAAGTTTGTACGAAACTTCATTTCTACATAGACAACAATGAATTCTGTGAGCGTGGGTTTGGCCACTAAATTTGGCTGAGCGTCATTGAAATTCAAGTAGGGTGACATTCTCTCTCTCTTTTGTTAGCAAGGGGATGTAAAAACTTATTTTTAATGTTGCCAAAAAAATTATGAAATCTTTTTCAATAATGAAATGAACTATAGACTTAAAGTTTTGCGTTGCAACCCAGCGAAATCTGTTACGTAACGCGTAGTGTGGCATAATACTACCTTATAATAAAATTAGTAAAAGTCCGCATCAAACGATTCTAACATTTACGCTATTGTATCAACTTGAAAATTAACCAAATTATCAATAAATATTAGCAAGTGAATATAAATAGCATTAATAAAACAAATTACTTAATTAGTTAACGTAAAAGGGTGAAAAGAAATAAATAATAATTATGAATAATAAATCTAATTTTAAGAAAGGATACTTTCTACTTGAAACCCTTAAATCATGTGTAACACATAATTAAAGTAGCGTCTTCCTTCAACCGTAATAAGTTAGAGTCCGCTGGGAAACGGAGTGTGATTGCCCTCTTTATTTCTTCTGATTCAGATCCAGACGAGCCAAAAGTTGTACGCTTCTTGGTCAATGAGTATACAAGTTTTTGGTAAAAAATTACAAATGGTAATTTTTTTAAATAAATATGGATTTTTATTCAATAAATTCTGTACATGTAATTGATTGACAATATAGTTTTTAAGTAGAGAGAGATAGTTGTAATAATGCAAAGTAGAATAAACATATATTGAATGAAAGCATTCTGGGTGAATTCGCACAATTATTCAGTTTTGAAACCCGTTTCAAGATTCAAGATCTTTATTCGTAAATGCAAAATACATGTTTACATTACACGTCAAATACTAATAACTATATCTAACCTAACAAATCTTTTACACAGTAACAACATTTATCAAGAAAGTGTGTCTTTAGTTTTTGTTTAAATAGACGTAAATGTTTCTCATTTTGTTATATCCAATGGTAATGCATTGAAAGCTTTTGCACCCAAGTGGTAGGATACTGATAGTAGTACCCATTGCTAACAAAAAGCTTTGGATTACTCTTAACAAAAGAGCATAGCTCGTACCCCACCAGACCCGCCAGAGTAAGTATTGTGGATAACTATTGATTTAAATTTATAAATATTCACAGAGTTTGGAATAAATGTTATATAAAAATCATCTCACTCCGGAACAATATGATCATAAATAATAATTTTGGCTGCTCATGAGTTCTTTTAATTTTAAAACCTATAATAATTTTATATTTATTTTGTATTGATAAATTTAGCATATATACATAAATTTTAAGCTTATTGTTATATTTGCATCAAAATTATGTTGTTATTAATTTTTTTGCTTGGTTTTGTAAAACTACTACAATTTATTATATAACTCAAAGTATATCAAATTCTGCTTTATAAAAACAAAATTAAATCGCTCAAAAGTAAATAAAAATGGAATACGGCTGGGAATCGGGGAAGGGATTAGAGCATTTTCAAAGGAATTCAACAAAGCCGGGTTGACAAAAGAGGAAGAGAGGTGAAGGGTTTCAGTGGGGAGATATTCAACACCAAAATTAAACGCGCTGTGCTTGGTTTCCAAATAATACTCGTCTCTACTAATGAGCATTGCTTTGTTAATGATACAAAATAGTTGATAAATAGGGCTTGATTGTCCGGAAAGTATTGAAACAAGCAAAAAGGGCTGAGCACTGTGCTATTTATACTCAAATTGTATTTAAAGTTTGAAACATTGACTAAAATACACAATTTATGACTTCAATGTTCAGACATTACATTTGACTTTGGGAGTTGTGCTGTTTAGAGGTAGAGTACTAGCATGTTAAAACCCAAGATGTAGAGGACCTTACAAAGCCCGGCAACTTCCTGAAGTTCTCTGCTGCCTAAACATTGGAACTTTGGGCACACATAAGTTAAAAAACTTGCTTCTAGTTAAAATATACTCAAAAATAGTTTGAATTTATAATAAGAGCTTAATGGAAGATTTTTTAACAGTTAAGGATTAACCATTAACCATTAGTATCCAGTGTGCTATTATTTTTAATTACCCACAAAAAGAAGAATAATGAATATATAAGATGTACAGGTGTAGGCATTATCCGTTACACGTACTGTTATACCAATAGTGTAGTAACCCTTTAATATCTCTATTTATTAAAATGCTTTAATCGTTATTGCGTTTGCTTGGATACATACCCTAATACGAATATTAAATATTGCATGAGAAACTGTCACAAGTTGAGCTTAATAATTATTTTGTCTCTAATTATTTGATGAAGAGTGTGTATAAAAATATTATAACGTTTAACAGGTTTAAAAAAGTCTTCGTGTCCCATTAATAATGGTTATCTTTTTAAATAGAATGATGAACAATTAAGCATATTTCTTCATGAATTTACTTGTTTACCACAATTTTTACATGTATAATAAGCATATTGTAACATTAACATTTTTATATTGTAACAAGCAACATTTTTTATATATTAACATAAGCATTTTTATATTGTAACAAGCATAGCCATATTTATATGTCAGCATAAAATATATTGCACGTATTATACCTGTTTGTATGTTTATTTTCATACTATAAAGGCATACCATTAACAAAGAACTGTGTCTGAAACACGGATGATCTAATGTTTATTTGTAAAACCTTTGATAGAAGTGTTCAACAAGAAAATATTCCAAATGGATCCACTGGATCTTTCTAAGTGATTATCGTCTTTCTAAGCGAAATACTTTTTATGTTTCACACTGAAAGTATTCTTATGTTTTAGTATATTTTGTTTATTTTTAAAACCCAGTTTCATCATTATAGGTAACAAGTTGAAGACGTAGAAATGAGTAACGATTAATTTTGTAAACAGACTTTTTAAGATAGGGGAAGTTGAGAGAAAGCTAGTATTATGGCTCATATATCTTGCCTTACTTGAAACATACACGTATTGATCTCCACACCTTGCTTAATGTTCCATGTGGAGTGCACAAATCTCATTCTCCTTTTCAAGCTTGTCGTTAAAAATATATTTTAGTTTTAAAACACATGTTCACTTAATCTATGTTGGTACCCAAAAGTAGAAAAGGGTATATTCTAGACGTTTTATTATAAGTGTATTTATTCATGAAACAACAATTATTTTGTTACGTTAATAGATAACAAAATTTTCCGTTTTCACCAAATACAAAGGCTATTGAAAGAACAATGCTGTTTTTTCAAAATTAATAGCGTTGCATAATTTTCTGTTGCTTTCTTGGAATTAAATACACATAACCTTCAAGGTTGTGTTTTTTAACCTTTATGTTTGCAAAATAAGACTAAAATGGAGGTTTGCATGAATTGTTTTTCGTCGTAAAATAAAGAACAGCTACCCAACTCTATCTTATCCCCATTGATTGAGCGATAGGAATATATGTTATTTTTATGGTTAAGATGTATCACGAGAAGAAGAAATGCGTTTTGTCAACTAGTGAACAGAAAATATTTTGACAATTCATTTTACGTATTTCATTGAAATATTATTCCCTAATTTCAACTAGTATTCCAATTTTTTCATATGTAATTGAACGGAATATACCATATCGAAACAATGAGTTGTTCGTGTTTTGGCTGAAATTCGATCTCTGTTTGACTACTTACCCGCATTACATACTGAGGCTGCCTGAAATTTAGAATAATTGAGATTCTAGTACGAATAATTATGCCAATGTCTATTCAAAGTAATGGAGGCTTTTGCAACTAGCTTGGTATCCTTGAGAATCCTAGAAGCTGTCTGATATCCTCATTCTAAACACAATAGGACAAAAATGTGACAAAAATGTGAGGAAGTATGGGATACATCTATATGGAAATATTTACAAAAATTACACTACTTAAATAGGCCATTCTTTAATTCAGTGGTTAAAATAATACTTTTTATATAACTAAAAAACCAAATAAATATATGAATTTCAAAATTTGACTGTGTGATGGATTTAAAGTGTGTACTTATTATTCTTCAGTATCTGGTATTGTAAAAAAACTTTCCATATTCATATCAAATATAAATATTTTTTTGTTATAAAAATAACGCTATTTATACCTACTCAGAATCAAAGTTAGCGGTTTTAGTAAACATTATGATTAGTCTTGTTTTTAAGAAAGATTAAATAGGTATTGGTTTTGGAAGTAGGGATATTAACATTTATGACGATAAAATCTTTTCACAGTATTTACGAATGTGTCAAAAATATACAGATGATGGGACAACAACAGTTTTTTTAGTGAACTTTCGCGTATACTGGGGGATTGGTTTGTGATGGGTTGGATTTCTTCCAGGGCTCTTGGTTGTCCTTTAAGTGGAGGTGCTCCAGGTGGTGTCATGAGTTCATCAGTGCATGTGCTTGTTATTATGGTTATGTTGTTTTTCTTCAATTTATAGTTTGTTTTACCTCGTAATGTATAATTGTATATTATTTCCCTACATATTATAGTTCTGTTAAATATTGATATTTGTTATGGATTTGTTACATTCTTGCTACGTCTATACTAATGTTGTTACTGCTTTGTCTTATGATTATCTGTTATGCTGATTGCTGTGTTGTTGTTTTGTGTACAATGTGATATTCTATTTTTCTAGCTTTAATTTATTATAGTCATCTTAGAAGTCTGTAATCTTGTAATTATGTTAAATGGCGTTGTACCTGTTAAGTATTTATTGCATTAAATAAATTGTTTTTTATTGCCTAATATGAAAAGGCTACTTTTATTGAATAATAATTATGTATATATTTTTTGTGCAACTTATACTCTATATTTGCCTTTATTTACTAAACTGTATATACTACATTAATTCTATATCTCTTTCTGCGGCCTAGTGCCTACAATACCATTCCTTACTGGATTGAAATATTCACGTACAGTGACAGACCAGTGAACCATTGTTTCCCGAATCAGCTGTTTACTGTACAACTCACCAACCAATCACAACGGTTGACTTATCAAGGCTCAATTGCCCACCTTGCAAGCGTAGGCACGCTTGCTCGTTATACTCTCGGTCCCGCCTGGGGCACTTATGTACTCTCTAGCCACTGCTTACCATACTTACTCTCTCCCCCATGTGTTACTCTCTCATTTAAATATTAGTTTATCTCTATTTGTTGTACATTTACATTAACATTAAAGTCAGTGCTCTGGATTGGCAATCTCTACCAGAACGTCTCTGCTCCCGGACACCCGCGTCTACCGTGCTCTACAGGACTGGCCACAGTGTTATGAACTATTCGTTTGCGGTCGTATTGTGCGTGAGTGAATCCGTGAAGGACATCTTCCGTCTTCACGCCTGCCTACAAGACAGCAGCCTATTTCCACACTTACTGATCACAACCTGGCCCTCAACAACAGCAGACTACGGTTAGGTACCTCTCATGAAAACAAAGGTAACTGTTTATTTTCTGCACTTTATTTGAATATGCACTGTTCATAAACTCATTATGTGTAACCTGGTGAACTCTTGTTAAAATCAGTGTGTTCGGCGTCTTCACTGCCTAGTGTGAAGTGGTCCTTCTTAATCGAGCCTCTAAAATATTATTTCATGGTTCTCATAACCAAAATCCATTCTTTTCATGGTCCTTCGAGTCGGATAATAAGAACTTTAGTCCATTGGTGAATATCAGTGCAATCTCAACTCTTATAAGCTCTATACAGTGCATATTTCAAAGCGTGGTTTCAGGTGACACTTTACCTTGAGCAGGACTTGCACCCTTATTGCAAAATTAAATGTTTATTTTGTCAACACTATATTCTAGTCTCAGCTTAAAAAGAAAAAAAGCTACTTACTGCTCACAATTGTTTATTATAATTTCTATTTGAACATTGCTCACGCATATGTATGCATGGTTTATGGTTACTGTCACAACACTACCATACTTTACCACTGACGGTTTACATGTAGTACGTGCTCATAATGTTTCCAGAGCCTCTGCTACATTATAGCTGAATTTAGCTCAACAATAACCTTAATTGTTGATTATTATTTAATAACAACTTGTCTTGTTTACGTTTTTCCATAATAACAGTGTATTTTATTTTCTCAAAACAAAACTATATTATAGGCCTATACGAGCCTACTCTACTTATTGCATTATTATTGTGTTTTTACCTCAAAAAACTAAACAATTGGTACCTGAAGATGAAATCAATGATTTCGAAATGTACATAGTAACAAAAATAAAAGTTTACAAAAAGTGTTAAAAGGTTTATTTATATTGTATCATAAATATTTTTTAAATTGTTTTTCATTGTATTATATTGTTTAGATACTTCTTATTTCTTGGGGAAAATACTTCAGAGGAAAATAATTTAGTTTCTATTTTTATCACTGTCTCAGTTCAAGAGGACAATATTTTGTTTACTTTTCACCTTTGAAGTTTTACTCAAATTGATTAATTTTCTACAAACACTTTCAACATGGCGATGTCTCTTAAAGTGGCCAATGCAAAGCGAGAACACCTCTTTTCTCAGATACAAAGTATCTATGATTTAACTAAGAAGACTTCCGATCCAAATATACTTCAGCAGTTGCTTGTCAGAGCTAAATCTATTCAGAGACTTAGACAGGAGTTTTCAGCAATATTAGACTTGTGCCACGAGTTGGAATTAAAAGTAGATGCCGACTATACACCTAACTATTCCGCATTAGCGAGCGTGGACGAGTTAGTTGATTACGTTTCTGCTAACGTGCTTATGATTGAGACCAAGAGACAAGCTAAAGCTAATAAAAGCGAAACTATTCCGCCTGCCTCCCCTCAAGTCAACGTCCGGCTACCGAAATTGGAATTAAAAACTTTTGACGGAGCTGCCTTGGACTTCTGTACGTTCATCAACGTTTATGAACAAGCCGTACACAACAATGCGCATTTAAGCGATGTAATGAAGTTTCAATATCTCTTGAGCTTGCTTTCAGGCGAACCACTCTCTCTGATAAAGTCGCTAAATATAACTGAGCAAAATTATGCAATCGCTTATCAGCTGCTGAAGGATCGCTACTAGGCGTCTACTCACACTACATTTAAATCAAATACTAGACCTTCCTGTCATCTCCAGCACAGATGTGAAGAATATTCGTGCTTTCCTTAATCTTTTTCACGAACATACGCAATCACTTAAAGCATTAAACAATGACATCACTAGTAACAACCCACTTCTCTCAGCCTTGTTATTACGCAAGATTGATAATCGGATGGTCACCCGCCTAGAACAATTTCGAAAAAAGGAAGAGCTTCATACTTTGCCCTCGGTTGAACAAATAATTGAGTTTCTCAACCTGGAATGCAGCCACATTGAGGACAGTAGTCTACATGACAGTATTGTGGACCCCAAGAACCCTTCAAGTTCTTATTTTGGGTCAAAAACCAGATTTGATAAGCCCAAATCGTCTCTTAAAAACGTGAGCTTGTTAGCGGCTTCCTCTCCACCCTCCTCGGCCTATAAACAAGGCCCATCATGTTTTTATTGCCATCAGAGCGGTCATAAAATATATAGCTGTCCCAGCTTCGGCCAAAAGACACCTCAAGAACGGCACGGGATTATTAAACAGCACAACCGATGTTCTTCTTGTTTGGGGACGCACAGATTAAGTGAATGTCAGTATAAATTCACGTGTCGAACATGTCGTGGTCGTCATCATACCTTGCTACACTTCACTGATCGGCCAACACTGTCCAGTGTTAGTACGTCGGACCGCGTTCGTCCCGTTGTGGAGAACGGCCGTGACGGCGGCCGGCCTGCAACACCTACACCTGCTGTCCGCCCTCCGCCTGCGACCACAGCGCTCTCACCTCCTAGCCCGGCCGAACACACCACACTACACGCTCATGGCACACTGCATCAAGACCTCGCCCCTAGTACCACGGTTCTTCTGGGTACTTCTCTTGTCAAGCTCACCGCCTCTAACGGACAAGCTTATGTCTTTCGTGCCTTAATTGATTCAGGAAGCATGCTAAATTTTACTAGCGAGAAAGCCTCCCAACTGTTGGGTACACAGCGCCGTCCAGCCACTATTAATGTCGCCGGCCTTTCTCAAACCTCTGCTCACACACGCGGATTTTTAACTCTGGGCGTGGAAACTCTTGCTGGCCACCCAGTTGCCGCCCCGCACTCGTTCCACATATTGCCACAAATCACTGTAGACCTCCCACGAGTGCAAATATCTCAGGAGGTCATGAATAAGGTTAAAAATATTATACTGGCTGATCCAACCTTCCACCTCCCTGGTGGCATTGACGTGCTTATTGGTGGAGCGCTATTTCCACATATTCTTACTCACGAGACCTACTCTCTTGGTCTCAATTTACCTCACGCCCTGGGCACCTGTTTTGGTTTCGTGCTGATGGGGACGGCTCCCTGCACACCACTGACGTAGTCTGTCTCTACTATGGCTGTCTCTCTTCTCTCGACTGCTGAGGTGGACCTCCACGCCTCTCTGCAGCGTTTCTGGACACAAGAGGAACTGCCTGCTCCCAGTAAAAGGTCTGCAGAGGAAACTCAATGCGATGAATATTTTTCTACCACGCACTCCAGGGACCGTGAGGGTCGATATATGGTCCGCCTCCCTTTCAAGAACACCAGTACTCATCTGGGAAGTTCCAAAGTTCATGCTGAAAGTAGACTCTATTCACTCGAGCGCAAGCTCCACGCTGCCACTAATGTGGAGTATTATAATTTATATTCTGATTTTATACATGACTATCTCTCTCTAGGCCATATGCAGGGCTGCCCTACTCCTGACTTAAGCACTCCCCACTACTTTCTGCCACACCACGGTGTTTTTAAGGCACAAAGTAGCACCACCAAACTACGCGTCGTTTTTGACGCCAGTGCAAAAAACCAGTTCCGGACTCTCTCTCAACGACACTCTGTTGACCGGACCTAAACTGCAAAATAATATTTGTGACATTCTTCTGCGCTTCCGCCTTCAGAACGTAGTGTTCTCCTGTGACACCAGACAGATGTACCGCCAAATCAAGGTGCATCCTGACGATCAACATTTCCAACTGATATTATGGCGTGATCACCCTACCGACTTGATGTCCACGTTCAAGCTCACGACAGTTACCTACGGCCTGAACTGTTCACCCTACTTGGCCATCAAAACGCTACATCAATTGGCAGAAGACGAAGGTCACCGCTACCCCCATGCTGCTGAGATTCTCAAGCACCAGAGCTACGTCGACGACCTGATCTGCGGAGCTGAGACTGAAGAACTCGCCGCTGAACTTCAAGATCAACTCATCAAACTCCTTCGGCTAGGTGGCTTTGAGCTCCGGAAGTGGGACTCGAACTCTCCGAGACTTCTGCAACACCTTCCTGAAGATCATCGGGAAATCCCAGTTTTTCTGCAACCCTCTCAGGAGCCTCATTTCTCTATTTTGGGCCTAAAATGGACCCCTCTGACTGACACTTTTACGTTTAATTTTAATTTTTCTTGTGAAAACCCCACTAAGCGTAAAGTGTTAAGTCTCATTTCTCAAGTCTATGACCCCTGTGGTTTTTTGGCGCCTTGTATAATGCTCGCAAAAATATCATGCAACTCGTATGGATTTCTGGCATAGATTGGGATGATCCGCTCCCTCCAGAAATATACCAAAAATGGCACGCCTTTTTATTTGAACTTAAGCACGTTGCTACTATTACAATTCCTCGTGCTATCCCCTACTCTGCTGCTACTCACTGGGACTTGCACGGTTTCTCTGACGCCTCAGAACTAGGCTATGTTGCTGTAGTCTACATCCGCTCTACCTCCAATGACACAGTGCACGTAAGCCAAGTTATGGCTAAAACTCGCGTCGCTCCTCTCAAAAGAGTGACGCTGCCCCGACTGGAGCTATGCGCAGCTCATCTCCTGGCCCAACTTGTGAAATATTGTGTTGCTCAATTAGCTCCCACCCGCAAGTTTGGTTCTATTGTTTGCTGGTGCGACTCTACTGTGACCCTCGCGTGGATCAAAACACCTTCTTATCGCCTCAAAACCTATGTGGCTAATCGTGTGGCGCAAACTCAAGAGCTTGTGGCTGTGGAGTGCTGGCGCTACATACCCAGTGCTTCCAATCCTGCTGACTGCGCCTCCCGTGGGATCCTTCCCTCTCAATTGGTGGATCATCCCCTTTGGTGGCATGGACCCGACTGGTTGCGTCTCCCCTCCTCGGCCTGGCCACATCCTGATTCCAGCCTGGACTCGGTCTCTCTGGAGGAGCTAGGGGAGCTGAAGCATTCCACTCCTGTCATTGCCTTGGCCACAGCACCGCCTACGTGGGACCTCCTCATCCAGTACTCTTCCTGGAGGAAATTGTTGCACGTGATGGCCTACGTCTTGCGTTTTATCCACAACTGTCGTTCACCAAACCGCCACTTCGGACCTCTCTCCAAGACAGAACGGGACTCCGCCCAGCTGCGAATTTTCAAGACCGTGCAAGAGGAAGCTTTCACTGAAGATCTAGCTCTACTGCGGGACCGAAAGACGTGTTCTACCAGACTTCAACGCCTCGCCCCATTCCAGGGTCCGGATGGACTTCTCCGCGTCGGCGGCAGACTGCGCCACGCTGACCTCCCGCCGAACATGTCTCACCCGTGCATCCTGCCCAAGAAGCACCCTGTCGTGGACCTCCTCATTGACCATGTCCATGTCAAACATCTCCACGCTGGCGCGCAGCTTACCCTCTCTCTGCTCTCCCAGCAAGTCTGGATCCTCTCTGCACGCAGCGTCGTGAGATCTCGCATTTTTAGATGCCTCACATGTTTTAAGAATCGGCCTAAAAATAACGCCCCTCTCATGGGCGACCTCACCAAAGCTCGCATTACTCCAGCCCGAGCTTTTCTCTCCACCGGCATGGACTATGGTGGCCCCTTTTCGCTCAAGGTCCATAATTTACGCTCTGTCCGCATTATTAAGGCCTATATTTGTATTTTTGTTTGTATGGTTACGAAGGCCGTTCACATTGAGGTGGTGACGGACCTGTCTACCGAAGCTTTCCTTGGTGCTCTCACTCGCTTCGTTTCTCGTCGTGGCCTGTGCACAGACCTTTATAGTGACTGTGGCATAAACTTCGTAGGTGCTAAAAATGCCCTACACAAAATCCTCACGGCTGACCAGCGCAAAGTCCAAGACTTTGCTGCTGACAGTTCAATTCGATTCCACTTCAACCCTCCTGCTGCTCCCCATCAAGGTGGAATTTGGGAAAGTGCCATCAAGAGTGCAAAACACCATTTAAAACGTGTCATGGGACTCCACATACTAACTTTGTCTCAATTCATGACGCTCACAAGTCAGGTTGAAGCGATGCTCAACTCAAGCCCGCTCACCGCTCTCTCCAGTGATCCCAACGACCTTCTCCCACTGACGCCTGGACACTTCTTGATTGGCTCTCCTCTGGTTTCCGTGCCTGAAGAGAACTTGCTGGACATGCCCACGAACCGCCTTTCTCACTGGCAGCTGGTCCAAGCGCTGCACCAACGTATCTGGAAGCGTTGGCAGCGAGAATATCTCCAGACTCTTCAGCAGCGCCTCAAGTGGAGCACTCCTTCCCGCAACCTCCAACCTGGAGACCTCGTCCTGGTGCATCAGGATACTCCCGCTCTCTCTTGGCCCCTTGCACGGGTCACTGATGTCACTCCAGGACAAGATGGTACAGTTCGAGTGGTACATCTCAAGACCTCAAGTGGAACTCTCACTCGTCCAGCAGTGAAGGTGTTTCTCTTACCTCACCTCTACAATTAATTAACTGTCTCTCTACCACCGCCTATAACCTTTGTAATTTGAGCCTATGTTGCTCTTTCTCTCATTGAATCCCAAGGTGATTCAAGGCGGCCGGTATGTTAAGTATTTATTGCATTAAATAAATTGTTTTTTATTGCCTAATATGAAAAGGCTACTTTTATTGAATAATAATTATGTATATATTTTTTGTGCAACTTATACTCTATATTTGCCTTTATTTACTAAACTGTATATACTACATTAATTCTATATCTCTTTCTGCGGCCTAGTGCCTACAATACCATTCCTTACTGGATTGAAATATTCACGTACAGTGACAGACCAATGAACCATTGTTTCCCGAATCAGCTGTTTACTGTACAACTCACCAACCAATCTCAACGGTTGACTTATCAAGGCTCAATTGCCCACCTTGCAAGCGTAGGCACGCTTGCTCGTTATACTCTCGGTCCCGCCTGGGGCACTTATGTACTCTCTAGCCACTGCTTACCATACTTACTCTCTCCCCCATGTGTTACTCTCTCATTTAAATATTAGTTTATCTCTATTTGTTGTACATTTACATTAACATTAAAGTCAGTGCTCTGGATTGGCAATCTCTACCAGAACGTCTCTGCTCCCGGACACCTGCGTCTACCGTGCTCTACAGGACTGGCCACAGTGTTATGAACTATTCGTTTGCGGTCGTATTGTGCGTGAGTGAATCCGTGAAGGACATCTTCCGTCTTCACGCCTGCCTACAAGACAGCAGCCTATTTCCACACTTACTGATCACAACCTGGCCCTCAACAACAGCAGACTACGGTTAGGTACCTCTCATGAAAACAAAGGTAACTGTTTATTTTCTGCACTTTATTTGAATATGCACTGTTCATAAACTCATTATGTGTAACCTGGTGAAACTCTTGTTAAAATCAGTGTGTTCGGCGTCTTCACTGCCTAGTGTGAAGTGGTCCTTCTTAATCGAGCCTCTAAAATATTATTTCATGGTTCTCATAACCAAAATCCATTCTTTTCAGTACCGTTGGAAGTAATAAATAAATAAATAAATAAAACTATGGTCATTTCTAATTTAGCATAAGTGAAATGTAATTAATTTGATTGAAACGTAAATATAAAATAAAGCAAGTGGTTGTGTTCCTCATTGGACGTTTACCATAGTTATTTGACGCTCTTCTCAAGACGCTCTTCTTGAGACCGCACTTGGGCTCAAATATGTAACGTAGCATTTCGAGGGTCAAAATATATCTTCTTTAGACTAGGGACACAATTAGTACATAAAACGTTTGCCTGCGCTAGCGTTAGTCAATATCACATGTGCTTCTACTCTTGACTTCTCGTGATCGTGGCTTGTATCCGTGCAGATACAACGCCTGTGTTCATTTATCCCGTCTGGACTGCAAGCAGTATTCGGATTCGACTAATATTTTCTTTCTTATTTTGAATAATTATTTGTATTATTTTATATTTAAAATTCAATGCCATTACATACAAAAGTAAACGCAAATTTATACATACAGTTGGGTATACTAGAATAATAAATCGTAAACTAAAACCCTTTTAAAATTCTTTTATTTCAGACACGTGTTTCGGTATAAACCATCTTCAGTGTGAACATTAACCTTTACATAAATAATAAACAAAACAAATAAATATACACCTGTCGACTATTTAAACAGATGTTAAATTTTATATGACACAGTTGTAATTTTGATTAAGATTCTGTGTTTAATATTTTTTCAAAGATAGGATTTGTTTTATTTTTTAAATTGATATTTAATATGTTGTGAGGATCTTTGTTATTATTTAGACAAATATGTAATTCTTCTTTCGTGTTTAATTTTTCTCCTTTCCTTTCGATATCCAAAATTTCCATGTTCTTTTCAATATTCTTGTAGTTATGTCCAGTTTGTAATAAATGTTCAGCGAAATTTGATTTTATTGTAGACATGTTATTTGTTTTCAAAGCTTGTATATGTTCTTTAAACCTTTTATTAAAATTTCTGCCAGTTTGTCCAATATAATAGCTTTCACAGTCACTAATTTTGTATACTCCACATTGTTTGTATAAAACTTGTTTGTCATCTTTTTGGTTTAATTTGTTTTCAATTAGTTTACACGTATTATTTATTGATTGGTAACTGATGGAAAATTTTGAATTTTGAAAGGTTTTTTCGAACAGCTTTGTTTATTTTAGTATTGAAAGGTACATACATATATATTTCTGAATTTCATTATTATTAGGATTAGGCTGTATTGTGTTGGTTGTATTGATTTTTCTTGTTTTCTTCTGAATCATTTTGTCTACAATATGGGGTTGATATCCATTTTTGACAGCTAAATATTTTATGATTTTCATTTCTTTAGTTTTATTTTCATCACTCATTGGTATAACATTTGGCATTAACATTATGTTTATCATTGAGTGAAATGCTGCTAATTTGTGTTTCCATGGATGGTTAGAGGATGATGGTATTAGAAGATCTGTTTGGGTTGTTTTTCTATAAATTTCAAATGAGTGGTTTCCATTAAGATTAGAAATGCTTATTTCAAGAAAGTTAATTTTGACTTTTTGGATTTCTTTTGAAAACTTAATTGTTGGGGATATAGAATTGAGGAATGTTAAAAACTGGTCTGCTTGCTTTTCATCTCCTTTATATTATTTAGTTAGAGGTTAATGTTCACACTGAAGATGGTTTTATACCGAAACACGTGTCTGAAATAAAAGAATTTTAAAAGGGTTTTAGTTTACGATTTATTATTCTAACATAAAGATAACCCTATAATGTGGAGTTCATAACATAGTAGGTTATACATATTGGTGTGCATGAAAAATTCAAGAAACAACACCATCAGTAAATAAATAAAAATAAATACTATAAATAACAAATAAGTATAAACTAAGGAAGTGAAACAGCAGCAATAAATATAAAAAAGAATTAAATAGCAAATTAATATAAACTAAGGCAATACAAAATTAACAATAATTTAACAAGAAGACATAACAGGGAAATCAGCAATACTATTTCATAGGTACTATTTCTTCTCTTCTTTTTTTATTAGTGGTAGTCAATTGCTGAACGTTCCAACTTTCATGTATTAATTGTCCCCTATCAGAGAGGAAGATAAATTTCAATCCTTGAAACATTGTGTCATATATTTTGCAACATATAACGATGGCAAATATTCAAAATCCTGTGATTGATTGATTTATTTATTTCCTTCCAACGGTCAAAAACCAATTTAAATTTATTCACTTTTAATAGATGATTAAGTCATTCTTAAACGAAAGGGCCAAACCAAACATGCAACTGGACTCTAAATCAGATCTAGGCATAATTAACGTAAACATGCATTAACGTGCATTTATGTACTTATGTACTATTTATGCACTTATTAGTAATAGTAATAATAATAATATGTACTTGCAAAGTGAAATAGTTATGTCCAACTTATATTTTATATTTAAAAAGAAAGCTTGTTCAGAATTAATTGACGTATGTACAGTTTCAGCAGCTGTCACCAGTTTAGCCCAATAGCAGGCAGTAAAGTGGGCGGAGAACTCAGAATGTGATACTGATATTCGATAGTTTTCTCCGCTCTTCCATTGGTTGTTGATTTATTGTGAACGTGGAATTGATTGGACTTCTTCTTGGATCTTTAAATTAAAGTAAAATTGAAAAATGATTGTTTTATCTGACTTTATATAATAATTATTAAAAAATACACTTATTTATTCTCACTTGTGAAAATAGAATTATAAATATATAGTAAGCAGGATTAATATAAGCTCTCGTCAACTGATAAAACTAAAAATCATACAAGTTTAATTATTTTGCCCCCGCGAATGATATGTTACAGCATTGAAGTATAGCTCTCAACTGCGCAATAGATTGTGATAAAAATTCACAGGTTTCACTAATAACAAATCTTAAAATATGTGTTTCATAGAAACAGCTGTTCAGCCACTTTAAACCTACAAAAGTTCTGTGGAAGTTTAAGATATTCAGATATGTATCGCACTATTCGTCAGTAAGGCATAACCAAAAATGTAATATCGCGGCGGATTAATAGTCTCCACACAACCTTAATGTTACACAATAATGTTAATATTACCATTTTCAATGCAAAAGTACGACACAAGAAAATATTATTGATAAATGAAAATACACATTTGTCCTGAAATGCAAACTTACAATCCTAAAATACACTTTACGAATATTGATTAGCTAATTCAATAGAGATATTTATCATTCATATTTTTTTTGGCACCCCTGCAATAAAAACCCCTCACTAACCGATTATCTTACTAACATGATCTTCATGTTTGTGAAATAAAAGTTGGCCTCATATAGCCTTGGAAATGGATTTACGTAAAATGCGTGACTAACAAATTATCTAATATATCAATAACAGCTAATCAATAATTTTATTTTAAAGGTGTCAAAAGGGTTATACATTTTTATATCGTATATTTTATAACTATATTTTAATGAATAAGCAAATTTATAGTTGTTAAGTAAGATGTATTTGAAAACTATTACTACTCCTTAAACGGTTTAAAAATATAAATGAAACAACAAAATATAATCCCTATTATTTATTTTACAATTTCTGGTGGTAAACAAGACAAGCAAGAAAGGAAGACAAAAGTAGAGAGAGCACCGCGCTTCCCATTATACTTTTAATTTAACCGACTCCCACACTAGAGACAAATAGACCCCGCTGAGTCCCTGCATCTCTGGTAACTCTCGTTTACACTACGTGTAAAAACCTCATATATACTGTAGCTAAAGATTGGTTAAAATATAAAGATTACATTTTAAAATAGTAAATGTAAAGTAATAATGTTGTATGTACAATTATTTTCCCAAATGCGTCAGAAATCGTGAAGCCCTTTAGGCATTAATTTTTAAAATTTCTTTTTTGACAATGGCAGGATTGTTAAACTAACATGAGGGTTTCGGTCATTATTTGAGTACCACAAGATATCATTAACACTATGTTTTTAGATCTGCAATCTGACCTACTCTTTAGGTGGATAAATAATTAAATCTATAAATTACAATGTAGGTTGTACAAAACATAATACGGCATTGTGACAATCATAAACACCATACACTACATAAACGGCATTGGTAGTCGGTAAATTCGCTAAATATTTGAGCTGATACATTAGTGTTAGATGTGATGTGAGTTACATGTTCAGATTCTGTTATAATATGCGGAGTTTCGGTTTTAAAATCTGGACTTAAAGTAAGTATTACTTTACTTTATTACACTTTAAAGTAAAGTGTAAAACTACTCAAGTTTTTCATAAAAGTTTTATTGACTATGAGAGGGCGTATGAATATTATTTATGGTCAGTTATTTACCTGATTTATATGAAGACAATTGGTTAGGCGCCAAGGTTAAACTGGATATATTTTCATAGATAGCTTGAGAGGGGTACTATTTTATTAAAGTTAAAAAATGTATGTTTTGTAACTTAAGTTTAGGTATATGTACCTCAGTTATGCATAGTAAAGTCTTATAACGGTTTTGCTTCATATTTTTATGTCTCGAAGGCCACTATCTTAAGCAGGCTAGATATATTAGTTAATCACACTAAAGCCAAAGCGCTTTGAAAACGATCAGATCCAAAGACATTTTTGTTGTGCACGACGAGAAAATGATATGTTGCTATACTAATGCTTTATATTTAAAACAAAAATATCCAAAGCTAAATGATCGTACGTGATGAGATTATGATGTTGATTTACTATTGTTGTCTTTTTAAGACACTAATATACAAATATAAATGATCGTGCATGTGACAATATGATGATGGAAACTATTGTTTTATTTTTAACACACTCAGAAATAAAACCAAATGGTTGTGCATAACGAGAAAATGACGTTGCCATATATATATATATATACAGGGTTGTATATTATGTCTGGAAAACACCCAAATATATCCTTTAATAATTTAAATATAAATTTGAAACCTCTTACAATCGTGATAGAGATTGGGCATCTACCTTTTGGAACAATGTTTTGTTATGTCACACCAACGGGGGACGTCCTGCCGAGGGTATCGTGAATATTCTTAATGGAAGCCTTATACCTTGTGATACATAATTTTAAAGGTAATAGCTTACTGAATTGAATGCCACAAACCGCATCTCAAAGGAATTATTCTATCAGAAAATAGAGCATTTTTAGTATTGAAAATTTACTGATGTTCAACAATGTAATTTTAACATGGTTCTTGCCACAAAATGTGTTACACTAATTTTTTTAGCATTTTTTAAATGTTCAATTAAAATAAAATAAACAATTTATTTTTAAGCTGGTTTCATTAGTACAAATTTACCAGTTTTTTATTACAATGAATAAAACTTATGAGTCACTTTCTCTGATTACTTATGAATCTGTACTTGGTGTTTTCCAGTCAGCAGGAAGGTTTAAAGAGACAAAGGTCACTAGCCTATGAGAAACATTATTGTGTTATTAATCATCTGGTCTACAGGTTTCAGTTTGTTGAGCATGGAGCTTTCACTAGACAGGTCTAAGCTTGGGAATTACAAATGGACAAAGGTCATATCATTCCTGTCGAGTTAATCAGTGTCTCTGAAGCATTGCTGTCAACAAGTTATCTAATTACAGTAGTTCAGTTTTTATTTGGCATTTTAATGGAATTGTCTGAAAGAGAACGAATTACTCTGTTGATGATGCGAAGATATGGCGATCGTCAAAGATCTTATCGGAAGTTTGTAATTTGTTTAATGACACTTTCCCAGAAAGGAATCCCATAAGTGTTTCAACAATATCAAAAACTATTGAGCGTTTTGAAATGACAGGGAGTGTACGTAATCGGCCAAAGTCGGGTAGGATACAATCTGCAACAGATGAAGAACATGCACTAGATGTTTTGCAAACATTTATTGAAGACCCACATACATCGCTCAGAAAAGCTGCACAGCAACATGATATGCACCCTATGTCTGTGAGTAAGATTTTGAAAATTAATAAATACAAACCATTTAAAGTTCATTTAGTCCAACAGTTAAGTGAGGATGATTACGACAGAAGAGTTGAGTTTTGTGAACTTGTGATGCGCAAATGTGATGACAATAGAGATTTTCTGACCAACATACTATTTTCTGATGAGGCAACTTTTTTCCTAAATGGCAATGTTAACAGGCACAATTGCCGTTACTACTGGGCTAGTGAAAACCCACATTGGATTTACTGAGTCCCATTCACAGCAACCACAAAAACTGAACGTATGGTGTGGAATTTTAGGTAACAAAATTGTTGGACCCTTTTTCATCAATGGAAATTTAAATGCCGAACTTTACTACAATATGCTCCAAAATGAAATAATCCCAGCTATTCAAATTGCATCAGGAGAATACTTTGATAATGTATGGTTTCAGCAGGATGGTGCTCCACCCCATTATGGGAGACAGGTAAGAGAGTATTTGGATTTAAGGTTTCCTCATAAATGGATTGGCCGAAGAGGAGAAATCGAATGGCCTCCAAGATCTCCGGATTTGTCACCAATCGATTATGTCCTATGGGGTCATTTAAAATCCAATGTTTATAGAAGAAAGCCTCATAATTTGGAAGACCTAAGAAACAGGATTATAGAGGAGATTGCTTTGATAACTGAAGAAATGTTAGGCAACTCTGTCGAATCATTTTACACAAGATTGGCTCATTGTCAAACCGTAGAAGGAACACAGTTCGAACAATTGCTTTGACACCAAATGCAGGTAAAACGTTTGTTGTAAGACTTTTCTAACAGCATACATTATTTTTTATTTGTAATAAGAAATCAATAACATAAGTATTTCCATAATTGTACTGTAATAAAAACTGGCAAATTTGTGCTAATAGAACCAGCTTAAAATGAAATTTTTGTTTTATTTAATTGAACATTTAAAAAAATGCTAAAAAATTAGTGTAACACATTTTGTGGCAAGAACCATGTTTAAAATTACATTGTTGAACATCAGTAAATTTTCAATACTAAAAATGCTCTATTTTCTGATAGAATAATTCCCTTGAGATGCGGTTTGTGGCATTCAATTCAGTAAGCTATTACCTTTAAAATTATGTATCACAAGGTATAGGCTTCCATTAAGAATATTCACGATACCCTCGGCAGGACGTCCCCCGTTGGTGTGACATAACAAAACATTGTTCCAAAAAGTAGATGCCCAATCTCTATCACGATTGTAAGAGGTTTCAAATTTATATTTAAATTATTAAAGGATATATTTGGGTGTTTCCAGACATAATATACACCCTGTATATATATATATATATATATTAATGCTATTATGAGGCCAGTGGGGTTATCAAAACGGGCGCTATAAACTCGGAAGTTCCACAATTCTTACAAACGCCGATGTTAAAAAAGTGCCGATGATTATTACCGTGGCTGAAACAAGTATGATTACAAGAATAAAACAAATCATTAAGTAAATCCTAAAAAGTGAATTTTATAAACATTTGATCAGTAATAATACTTCTCAAGTAAAAGGTGAATTTACAGCCCCGAAAGCAGTGAATAGATTTAAAAAACGGGGAGGAAGCAATATTCTGCTTAAATAATCTGAGGTGAATCTATTCAGTTTGACAAGTATGACGTGTTTGGAGGAAATGCTCTTAGCGCACCTTTCTCCTCTGTTACCTGTCAAGCTCAATAATTTATCTACATAGCAAAGTTTACTATATTTATTTACATTAATATTATTCATAAACATTTTAAATATATCGCGTACAATGCACACATTATGTATGAATTGTGTATTTATGTATAAGTACTTTCTCGTTGCAGATGTTCTGTTAATCATGTGATATCCACATCTTCACCTCAGGGAACAATGATTGCCGATAGATTCTCTGCAGATAAGTGAAAATAACGTGTTTCTTTATTTGACTGTCGCAATGCCTACTTACGTAGTAAAAACTGAACGGTTTCAAGCAACTTTAAATGTATAGTTTATATTTTTTGACGTGGAAACGTCTTATAATTCGATGGAGCCGGCTGCACGTACCAAAAAACATGACGTCATGCGGCGTTACCTCGCTCTGAGGCGTTCCATTTAAGGCTTGAAGTGCAAGCGAGAGGGCGGAACATCTGTTCCACATTTGTCTCTCTCCTACTTAAGTGAGCGATGCGTCCGCGTGGACAGCTGCTATACAATAATACATTTACATGTTGCCATAAAGTATAAAGTGCAGTGAAAAGTGAATGTGGTTGTCAATTGTTTATAGCAACGATATTTGCGTCGATGATTCTTTCGATATTAAATATATGTTCAGTGATATATTTTTGAATATTCGTGCTTTCATCATTAAAATAAACAGCATCGGTCCGCTAGTGCAGCGATTGTAGGTTATGCTATAATTTTAATAATATATTATAATATATAAGGTTATGACAAACCTATAACAATACGTTAACAGAACTATTTCACGATGAGTAAACAATCAATGGCTTTATTATTCGATCGTAATAATTATCGAGCGTAGCTACATAACATTAAAATTAAAACATAAATGTTAAATCTTCCACATATCAAACAACGTGTCTGAAATGACAGTTTGGACAGCCAGCCGTCAAAGGGAACAATTTTCTCCTATATCAACACATTGAGGCGGGCTTTTTAAAAGCTAGAGTTGTAAAGATGTTTCCAAATTTTAAATTTAAGATTTATGAACAATTGTCATAATTGTATTTATGCGTAAAAATCAATGTAACTTGATCAATTCCATTGTAATTTCCATTTAACTCCTTCTCTATATCCATACAAAATATCTATCAAACAAATAAAATTAAAATTTTCTTTAGAAAAATGCAACTATACCATCAGTATTTTCTTATGACTTTGTCACGTCAACTGTCGTCAATAAACCGACTTTATAGACAACCGGTTTTTTTACAATGATTTATCAGATACATATTAAGGCAAAAAGTGGAGTTTTATGAAACGGAAAAGTGAACCTTTTTTAATATGAAGATTTGCCCAATTGTTCGTAGTGTACATATGCATCCTTCACGTAGACCTGGATTTGTATGTAATTTATAGATTTTATTTAAATTTATAAAATCCTTAATTTGGTTTAAAATTTGTGAAATATTCTTAAGGAAAATAATGCAAACACGTGTCGTCAACATTATCAGTGCTATAAGAAAATTCCACTTCTGGCTGGTTTAAACCTTTCAGTTGAACCTACACCTGGTGCAGGAAAGCCGATATTTTACTTAAATCTGGCTAAAACTGTTGATGACCAGGAGTTGCATATCACTAGCCGCAATGTCGATATATTTAGGTGGAAGAGTAGATCGATATGTCTAAATCTACTGTGGAGGATGACTGTTGGAGTGGGTGAAGGAGATCCCTTGGCGTTAAACGCTATTTACTGGATAAGAGAAGTGCTGCTCTCTGGCAGCTTTGACTGGAGATACTGAATAATTACTGGCGCCTCTCTTTCAAGGTGACATGACAGATACAGCCCGCTATAGTTTCTCATGGGATCTCGACAGGAGGCAGTGTCTTTCCCCAACCTTACTCATCCTGTCACTCTGAAAGCAAACACAAAGGTGCTTTTAGTGCAATTAGGGATTATTCAGCTTATTGTTCGAAATTAACAGAAAAAAGCACTGTTAGGATTATCGAAAATAATTTTGGAAAATGAATAAGAATAACATAATATATTATGTACATTATAAATAAGGTGTTATTATATTTTAATCGTAAGTTTACTGTGTCACAAAAAAATAGAAGGTTAATGGGTTTTTAAAAATAAGTATATGAAATATAAATTAAGCATTCAGGTAACATTAGTGCCGAATTTACAATTTCTTTCTATGCTTTATAGAAATACACTAGGTACTCTCATTCATTCCATATTTGTATGTGGGATGATATCAACCAATATATTATTAATAGTGAACAATTTAGCAGTTTCGTAACTAGTAAATATTACAAATATATTTTTATTTTCTTCAACAAAAATATCTTGACCAGACACACAGGTTATACCATGTTTAATAACTAATTACCCTATTTTTAAGAACTGCAGATATTAAGTAAGAAAACCTGTATGTTAGCCAAATTACCAAATACGATAATCCGCTTACAAAAACTGCTCAATTGGTACAGCTGTATTATAGCCCGGTCCCAATATCAATGTTCTATTATCAGCATTGGACGCGAGGGAACGTTTAGAGGTAATGGCGTCAATATAATTTTCTACAGTAAATTCACTTTACAGTCCTTACAGTACCTTGGTTCTAATATAAATGAACCTATATTTTGGTACATATCTCTACTTTTTAACATAAGTATAGTTTTAGTTTTCTTAAAAATCTGTGCCTATATTCATTTTTAATACTAATCAATGATTATTGCTTTTATTGAACTGTGTTATTTGAAATATTTGTAAGAGTGAATCTTTATACATTTAAATTTGAAACATACTTAAAACCCTACACATTATAACACATATACGTACACTATACAAAAACTTTATAACAATATTTAAATATCTACCTAGGATATTAAGACAATATATCTGATTTGAAAGGATTTTGGATATTTGCCATCGTTGTGTTATGTTATATGTTACATAATTTGTGTTTTTTTGTAACATGTAATGAAGGAAATGTCCAATATTCTAGTATCCTTTAAAATCTATAAATTAAAGGGCTTGATAATATTGTGTGGTTAGACGAAACGTGGGTAAACACAGGTCATTGTAGGAAGAGTGGACCGAAAATACTGTGATTGGTACTATGCAATCTCTTGTTGGAAAAGGTTAGAGGCTGATTTTTAGCACACGAGGGGTTCATGTAGGTTTTGTCGATAATTTCATATTATTATTTAAATCTAAGAAAATTGGTGATTATCACGAGGAAATTGACCATGAAAAATTGTATACTTGGTCTTTGGCAGTATTAGTATAAAATTTAAGAAGAGATGCAATTATTGTTATGAAAAATGCACCGTATCATGCAATAAATAAATAAATAGACAAAGCACCTAAGAATGAAAGCAATGAGGCAAAAATCACATAATGGTTGACCAGGAAAGGAGTTCAATTTATGTAAGAAATAAAAAGTCGAACTTTTAGAGAGTCAAGCTCCACAAGTCTAGCAATATAAAACATTGATAAACGTTTTAAAGGAAAAATATCACACATTGATTAGGCTGCCACCATATCATTGCCACCTGAATGCGACATAACTAATATGAGATCAAATTAAAGGACATGTCGCACGAAATAACAATCAATTCACTATTGCTTTTATCACAAAATTAGTGTAAGAAGCCTTGGAAAAGACTACACCTGATTGTTGGAAAAAGGATTACTGGAGAAGGCTGTAAATAGACTAAAAATTCGACTGGGAGACGGCAATTTGCCAGAATAATGTGACAATGAATATGAGGGTAGACAGTGAAAATGTAAATACTGATAACAGACGTTAACGCTGTGCAGGGTTGTCTGCCGCTTCTCTTCCAGGAGTATTCCTGAAGTAATTATAAGTATAACTTCCCTCTAATTACCCGTAAGTGAATTTACAGATTTAGGTTAATATATTTGTTTTTAGGGAAATGAATTAAACATTTATGCCTTTTGTTGAATTACATTTTCCATTATTTAGAAGCACACAGGCTTAACTTAAAATTCACTGTTTTCGTTTGTGTTGAAAAAATTACAATATTTTATGTTATTTTTGTTTTTAACACACTGAATGGGATAGTATGTTTCATTACTATAATAAAGTCATAATATAGCACGGCCCCGGCAAAGTAGCGGCACCCTCACTCACAAGTAAAGACAATCTGTAATAAATATTGAGTCATTTATGAATAAATGCAAGTCTAATGAGAATAAATCCAAATCAGTATTGACATACAATAGGTATAGTATCATACAGTATTTTCAAAACTCAAAATGATACCTTATATCCGCTTTTTAAGGGCTTACAAAAATTAATTGCGCCTTTAATTATATGACAAAATTTTTAGCATATAGTTCTTTAAGAGACATACAGAAAATTCTGTATAATAATTCTTTCCTTCATTATCTTTTGAATATACACATATATTCATTTTTAGTTTAAAAATATATATTCAGGTACATGTTTTGCTAAGTCTTAAATACTTAAGATTGGTTTGGGAATTTGTTAAATTTGTCAAACTAAACTTAAGTAATTTTCTAGGCCGTAACTTTATGAAAAATATTCTTATTCATATTTATACATCTTTTTTGATAAATAATAGTAATTTGTAAACCTTATATTTATAGCTGTGTTGATTTAGTCCAGAACAAAAGTTTTCTTGTAATTCCATTAATATATATAGTTTGAGCGTTAATCAGTTCTGTTACTACTTTTGCCCTCTGAATTTTGCAAACTAGGCCTGCAGAATTTGCATGCACTGTTGCATTGCTTCCACAGCCGCCCGCACTCAATGTAACAATGTCTAGACCATAGTCTACCCATCTTGTGGCTCTCTAGGGATGGACTTCCGCTACCACGCACGATGCGCTGAGTTGGAAACCACAGATTGAGTTTTCTAAGCTTTTTCAAGATCTTTTGGAAAATTAGTTAGTTGCAAATGTTCAATTAGGAGCTGCCAAGATCGCATCTGGCTCGTGTATAATTGAAATTCCTTTGTGGGTTACCTGAGACACACCTGAAGGCTAAAAGCATAAGCTGCCAAATTCCTTTTAACTCTATTCTCCCACAAATATTTTAATCGATTTATCTTTGTAATCAAGTGCAGTGTGGACCAACGTGTTATTTATAATAATTGATATATCTGTCTTATATCTTATTATTGATAGTTTAAGTTATTTGTATTTGGTCTCCTTATTACAATTTTCAAATATTGTTTGAAAAAGAAAATGAATGAAACAATTCTTTTTTTCACTTAATAGTTAAATTTTTGTCCCTTGACACAAAAAGTGTTACTACCTGCAAATTATTTGGTATATTTTGTAATAAGTTGTATTTGATTAATTCTTTCACCTTTGGATACACAATGCTATTTTGCTTTAAAATCTTCACCCAAACCGTGGGATTATTACCAGTAAATCTTTTTTTTGTAAAATTTTGTAATTGGTTAGTCCATTGGTTTTTGGATGTTCAAAACGATTTTTCTTTAAATATTTTTGTAAATATATATACATAGGGTTGGTGAAAAACCCGGGACAGCTTAAAATTTTTTTAACCGTTACTTATGGAGCTATAAAAGTTGGTACACTGATATTGGGCATAAAACAATATTTTACTACAATTTCAATGAGCCGCTACCACTTCAGGAGGACGGCCCACAAGGAGTCGGAAGAAAATCTTAAATAGAAGCATAGGCTGATATCACATCAAATTAAAGGTCTTTATTATTTATGATTAGAATACGGCATTGTCGCAAAACCAAATTTAAACGGACAACCGAGCCCGAAATGGCAGCTATTCAAAGATGGCTTGAATTTGAAAAGTTGATAAGTAGCCGTGTGTAATCTAATGTAACACATTTAAATTTTCCTTCCAATTTGTAACAGTTAGTAAATAACCTACCTTGAATGTTATAGGAAGTGTTCAAATTTTTATCCCTTGGTTTCTTGGAAATAACCCAGCCTATGATAAAACGCTGAAAAGGCGTTGTTTATTGCATCTAATAGAATACGTGCAGCTTCTTCTACAATATGGAGTCTTAACTCTGCCAAATTTTGCGGTTTGGTTTGGTAAACTTGATCTTTAAGATAACCCCGGAAATACAAACAAAAATACAGTATACCCGATCCTCTGCAAATATGCAATATCTTATACCGTATACGCAGATTTATAGTATTGTGAACTACATTTTTAGTATTTATACAAGAATGTGTTTAAAGGTATTTTGTAGTCTAAACATGGTTTTAATGTTATTGTTTCTGCATACTATCTTAATTTTCTCTCATAATCTAGGGAGTAATATGTTACACATGACAGAGCAATGGTGGGAGAGTTGAGTCAATGCGAATGTTGAGCTTAGTTCTATTTCAACTTCTGCTTAGTGCAGCGACTGAAGTCTGGCACTGTCACAGACATGAATCCAGGAGTCTTAAGTTCGCATCCGTCTGAAGAGATCCTAAAAATTTGGTGAAGAAGGCCTTCAAAACTATATAATTTTATATCTTTAACATCAAAGATACTTAAATCATAAAAGAGATTTATCAGCAGACATGTGATCTCTTTTCGGCTTGACGTGGACTCCAGATTTTAGACGTTGCACTAAGAAGAAGGTGAAATGGAGTTTAATTCTGTTTTGATTTTTATACTTTTCCTAGAATAATGCATTTCATTCTATCTTTTAAATAATTGTTATTGGGACACTTGTCGATATCAGAATGCTCCAGATAGTCTGCTTATAATATTGAAGCGTTCATGATATTATTAATAATAGCAAATAACACAATATTTATGATGATGAAAATCATTTCTGCAGTAAATGAACTAAATCTGGCTTTGGTATAAATATCATACTTTCTTATTGCTTTTACTAATTGGATATGTTGTTCAGATCTTCATTATAATAATTCGAGTAGTTTTGTTTTCATCACCAATTGTCAGCAGACGAAGCAAATGCTCGAACGAGAAAGAATCAGAGCGTTTGGGTGTTTACACGCTTATCATAACTGTACTTTCCTTTCTTGATTTGAAATGTGACATGAAAATATTGTTTATGCCCAATACCAGTGTACCAACTTGTATAGGCCCATCTGTAACGGTTAAAAAAAAATTTAAGCTGTCCTGGGACTTTTTCATCAACCCTGTATATATATTTTTCTTTGGAATATATTAAGATTTAGTTTTGCGTCAAGTTAATTTTGTTATAAGATTATCATGTTTTTCTTACTGTTTTCATACCGCTATGGGCGTATTATTTGTGTATAACATAAAATGGTGGGTAATTATTTGAAACAACTTATTTATTCACCTTTGGACTCTCTTTAAAACAAGACTTGTTTTTTTCTTATCCACCCACAAAAGGGGCTTAATGTGATTAAATTTTCAACTTGG
>NW_025782737.1:0-33026 GCF_021130785.1 Homalodisca vitripennis
TAAACGTAACAATCACTGACAGATAAAGAACACAAATACTGCCGAGCTCCTGTAGCAAACTGGAAGAAAGTAAATGTGAAAAAGCCTCTTACAGCTAATGTTGTTGCAACGAACGAAAGCTAAAGAGTTCAACAAGTGGTTCCTTTATGTTATTATCTATTACAGTGGTAATTTTATTTTATACAGTTGAATTTATTTCCTCATAAAACCTTTGTTAAAACTGTAACATTAGGAATCGAATTAGAAAAGATTTACTTGTTAAACTGAAACAACGTTATTATTGTAAAATAAGGACCTGTTTTAAATTCTAAAGAAGATTTACATCGCTTTATATAACCACTTTGTTTGTTGTACAATTAAGTGATTGAAGTGGACTCTAGCCATGTTTAAAATTACCGAAATTCAATGTAACATTAACTGTTTACTGATATTTTAACCTAAATAGAGTATTAAAATAGACTTACAGTAGATTAATGAAAGTCAACAGATTAAAATGTTTCAAATTCTGAAACATAAAATTTATACTTTTATATCTTAAACAAGTTCATTGTAATGGGGCTAAGATCTTGAAGAATAATTACTATTATTTAGATAGTTACTACTAATGAAATTATACTATAGCTAAAAATTCTATTTCATTTTATGCAAAATCTAAGAGAATGTTAAATACATAAATAGAAACCAATATTTTATTGGGAAAACACTGAGGAAATATTTATTTTCTTTGTCCAATAAGAGAGACTCTTTACCAGTAAAGCTCATAAAATAATGCACTGCTGCATCTCTGATCGAATAGCATTTCTCTACAGGATTGTTCGTATGTGAGATTTTTACAACTGAGTTAAGATTAAGTATTTATGTACAACACACTCCAATTTACAATATACTCCTCATTCTTCAAATCATTAATGCAGATTACTACGAATTTATTATGAAAAGTCGAGTTAAGACACTTGATCAAATATTTAATTAATGGCTTGGATTGTAATTAGTGGTGGTGTCAAGTAATCTTTATCTTCATGAGACTCTCGTAACAAGACCTGGTTTTGTACGCTCAGACTGGCATTCAAAAACTAACAGTAAATGCCTTGATAACAACTCTTACTCACTGATTAAAACTCTTGGTCATAAATTTATATAATAATTATCTATTTATATTGTATTGTGCTTCGTAATATTAACGTTAAAGGGAAAATAGTAGTTTCTAGTCAAATTCAATAATGAAATTAAAATAAAATACAATAATAATTATATTTAAATGCAAAAAATGTCTTTCCTCATGAACTTATCTTCTGATTCAATCTATCTTCTCAACCGCACGCATCTGAAGCACAAACACTGTTTTCAACAGCGCCTGAGATGATGAGCCCCAGGACTATCATCCGGTATCTCTTCCGAGACTTGATCAGTGCATAGTAGATAAGTTTCATCAGGTATTGGTTCCTATATTTTACATACTGCAATAGTGAACATATTTTAAAATCGACGAGCTATTTTTTTCTTCCCACACCGAACTCATCAATTTTAAATTCCAAGACACTTATAAAACGGGAGACTAACCTACCATTCTCTCATGCTTACATAGGTAATCTGAATTTAGATCACGAGAGGAACGAATAAAATAAGTTTTGTGATTAACTGATAGAGATATTTCATAATTTCCGAAAATCGTTACCGTACTTTCTCACTTCCATTAATATTAAACGGATATCATGGAGTTATCGATGGTCAGACGTAACGATTTATTAAAAAGACGGACAGAATAATGGACAACTACCTTTATATATATCTTTAACATTTTACTTTCTTATGCTTTTTCTTTGTTAGAGGGAAAATTAATGCTTATGACATTAATTTTTAATATGATTTTTTATCATAGTGGTGTACACAGAAATATTACTTTTAGACAATAACAATATTATACATATTTTATAACTCTTAATAAGCTCAATACAACAAGAAGCAGAATTGTGGATATTTAAAGTTTGACAGCACTTTCTGAAGAGTCTATTAATTAAAATATATAAATACTCGGGAGGTAAGGACAAGAAAAGAGAGTTATCAGTACATAAAGCACAGTAAGTGATTGGGGAGATACTAAACCTAGCTGTTAGTTAGTGGTATCCGCAGATTATCCCCCATGTTTCCGCCTCACTAATTGAATTCCTTGTTAGTATAATCTGTAAATAATTAGATATTTTTATGTGTTCTCTGGTGAAAGAACTCTTAGGCCGCAGGCCCAGGAAACTTCCTTCAGTTAAATACTCTAAGAACTATGTTCAGTGTTCCATTATTGCAAGAAACATATTAAGTAATACAAGCAACATTATTTACGCCCTTAAAAATAAATTATCATTAACTATAGACAACATATAATAACTAGATCAATAAACGTATAATATATTGAAGTAACAATTTTAGTTTTATTTGTATGGCTTGTTTTAAGATTTAAAGACTAATTTATAGCGTTTCTCATAACAATAAGCATGGTTTTTTTTACTCACAAAAACGTATCATTCAAATATATATGTTATACATTATGTACTGTATAAATGGGAAATTTTATTTATTTCTAACATTTTATAGCAAAGAATCCTGCAATAGTAAATATATTTATAGGGCTTACTAAATTCATTTCAAAATTATTAATTCTAAGAGGTGTGGGAATATATAGAAAAAAAGGTATACAGTTTAAAACGTGAATTGTGACAGAATTATCCAAAAAATACACCGTGTAGGTACTTTCATCAGCAAATACAGGGAAGGATATGAGTTTAGTTTAAGCGAAATTATATTTAGAATAGTTATCTCGGCCACTCAAACATGACCCTGACACGTTGCTCCCACATGGTGAATTTTGATGAGGAGTTTACAAGATCTCTGTAGGGATGTCATTATATCGATATCTTATGTAACATTTTTCCTTTATAGCAATGCGTTATACATAGGTCAGTCTTTGTTTGGTATCAAACAACTACAAATTACTACTAAGGGGCGATAGTTTTTATCATATTAGTATAAAGATATAGACTCAAGAGTATGCAATATTATGCCGTATAGCGTATGGCAATACTGCGGGAATAACGCGTGTGCCCTATAAAATATACATTATAACAAGTTAAGCATATTTGCCTTGATATTGTACAATGTATGCAGTGTGTCATAGTTGTCTATAAGTGGAAATGGCATGTTTCTCGGATTTATTCTTAAAGCGAACTACTTAGGATTGAAATGCAATGGTATTACAAACTGTGCTGAGTGTTTCTAGTTTAAAAGGGTAGGTTTTATTCAATTTCTTATGATATTCTTGATTATGACATGCTTCTTAAAGATCGAACCAAATTAATCTCCCCCTACAAAGGATATACACGTAAAAAAACTTTCACCATTTGGCCCTCCTGGATAGTGTATGTTTTATATTGCAGTTCAGCACACACATCACTATTCTTAGAAGAACTAATATTTTTCGCACCTTACAGTCAGTCCCCAGGTTAATAATATATGATTACATTTGCAGTTCAACTGAAACAAAACTACTATTTGGAGATATTTTATACATTATAAATATTATTAGTTTAATCTTTATTTAACTGTATTTTATGTATCTGTACTTGCGTTAGTATGCAAACTAGACCGAAACCAATTTTGTAAAAGTTCTAATAATAATGTTCCTGTCTTTCTTATACTTTCATAACAGCATTCTAAGAAAATTATGAAACTTTGGTTGCGAAGAAACAAAATGCTAGTTTAACAACTCGTATTCTCCAAGGGCTCCATGTCATTAGTTTTCTTTCACCATCTTGAAAACCGTTTAGATTTGTTTTCAAACATTATTTTGATTTTTGTATAGTTATAATACTGAATTTTTAGTTTAAAGTATGTGATTAATTTGGAATAAAAAAATACTATTTATATAAACAGTAATTATATTTGATATAAAAAGCTTAGTCACAAGAGAATATTCCATGTAAGGTACATCTAAAATATGGTATATATATTTTCATTAATAGTACTTATTTAGTGACCGCTTACGTAGTGTATGCACTCAAGCTGACTATGTTAAATCTGGATTATCATTTGGAATTAACTTTTCGAATTTAATAACCTGACAAGTATGTTCTCACTGTACGGTTTAGTAAGTGGTTGACAACTCGGTTTATAAGATACTTAAAAGCAGCCACTTTTAGTAACATGGTCCAATACTACAGAGCGGTTCGACTACGTAACACTACACCAATGAGTAGAGTGGTAATATGAATAAAAGGTAAGAGGGATGAAAAATAACCGTAGATGTTTCCGCCGCTAACTTTCACAAAAAGCGGAAGTTGCCACTTGACTCGGGATATATTACAACCACGATTTCAACTGTACGTTTAGGTACAGTTCTCTATGTTCGACCTGAATCCATTGAGATGATCTCATTATTTACATGGAGTCTTTTGAATATAAAAAAACTTGCATAAACATAGAGTTCAAATAATTTCATGTTTGGAATTTCAGTGTCCAAAGATAAACAAAACTCGACGATCATAAAAGTGATGTTGACACTTTGTTTTCATATCATTGACAGCAGCTGATGGAATGTTTCTTGTGTAAACTTATAATTGCAAATTTGAAAAATATATGTGTTATTTTAGTTTAAAATTAATAAAAATAAGTCCTATATATATATATATATATATATATTTATATTCCACACTTAGTAATTTATAGTGCGTAGTATATAGTACATCCATATAACAAGTATATGTGTTAAACTATATATATAGGTTTTATTGGATATAGATGAATTTATATGTTATAATATGTGTGCTAGCGAATATGTACATAACAATGAGTGATTTCAAGTGCATTATGTTCCAGCAAATATAAGCGAATTTTCAATAGTACACGTAATATTGAGGTGGTATATCCTAGAAAGAGATAGCTACTGTCTCCAGCCTCTAGAAACACGGGTAAATAGGTTCATCCACTTTGTGGGGACAAATATTTCCTTACTTTGGGGTAAGAATTATACAGAACTTAATTTTCTATACTTCTATGATTAGAACCTATGAACTATTTGTGATTCCACCATCTCAAATTTTCCCATCTCTGAAAAATTACAATGTGAAAGTTTATAGCCCCGAAATATCACGTCATTGGTTACCTCCAATCTTCAGGCGCTCACGGGCTATAAAAATCGTTAAGTCATTTTTCACCAGGTATTTAATGTCCCGGGCATCGAGATACTCCGAAAGTCCCTCTTGGAATTTTCAGCCTCATGAAGCGATGGCTGTTAAAAATATGGAAGAGTCTATGACTAAAATACATTTACGTTATGTGAGTTCAAGGCCTCTGGGATATTTCAACAACGTGATGTTATAACCGTTTGGTACTGGAAACTCTTTGGTAGAAATTATTCCTAATAGAGGAATTTTAACTGGGAATTATATGTTGAAGATAACATAAAGCCAACAGATTTCCCATCAAAGTTGACATTAAAAAGATGGCTGGTAATTGCAGATTATTCTCTTGTCTACTTACGGTTCTAAAGCATAGTGGATTGCATGTTAGAATGCCATTCCAGGTACCTGAGCATAGCGCACATTTCAAGTGGGCTGTCTGATCATTGACGTTCCATCCAGTCCGGTCTTTGTTAATCATTGTAACGTTAAATTTAGTCTAATATTTCAAGATAAACTTGTTCTCATAATAATACTTCTAAAAGTGTGAAACTTTTCAAGTGTTATCAATTTAATACCATATTCTAAATGTTATCATATTTATTCTTAGGATACATAAATCATTCTGTCAGATTTTTATTTTCTATTCCTACTCATAGTATCGTACTGTTTATGTGTTAGTGAATCTCATACCTAACAGCGAGACGTTCTTGAAATAAATATCAAGAAAAAAGTAAGTGCAGAACCCCTGACTGAGTCAAGACATTTCCATTACATAACGGCTTTAGATGAAATGAAACCACCTCTCTCTTAACTCTCATAAACTGCCACAAAAAAATTATAGCCGTGGATAGTATTTAGGTTTCTTTGGTGTAAAATAAGTTGAATTCGAAGGTGAAAACCATTTTATATCCATTTTATAATGTGTTAAGCAATAAATAAATTTCTTGTGGTAAATTTCTGAGTTTTCTGAGTCCGTTGTAATGACTGGCTGAATATGGATTTTTAAAAATTGTTTGGAAATGCTTTTGCACACAAAGGGATGAACTCTTAGAATATTTTTTTTTCTGTAAGATAGTTTTGATCGTTTATAGGGGAGAGTTTTATCTTAATATTACAATTTCAGGGCCCTAATTGCTCGTTGGGCAGGGGTGATGAAATATAAATTTCAGCTTAAACTGCAAATACTGTATCTTAGAATCCAGACAGGGTTTTAAAACTGTGATTTTACTCAATATCGTGTATTATTCACGAATCAATTCATTTGGTTTCTAAGAACATTATATTGAAAAATATTAACTTGAGTACATTTCATTAAAAACCCTTATTTCACCAAATTACAGCTCCCAGTTGAATGCTCTGTAGAATTAAAATACATAATAATATAAATTGGATATAATTAATATATAATTTTCAACACTTCCACCTTTTATAAATCTGAAATTTATATACGTTGACTTTATTCACTTGACAAAACGTAGAGAAAGTAATTCTAATAAAAGATAATCTTGATTTGTGCCTTTAGTAAATGTACACGTACAAAATATACTTGAATTAAAGCTAAAAAAGGATCAATTATGAATGCTTAAAAAGTTCTTTTGTAAATTAGTCCAATGGCATCAAGCCTATTCCTATTCCCTGGTCTTATTTTTAATGACTTTGGGCAAAAATATCAAAATCTCTAGGCTGTAATCTTTCAGACTGTGAAAAATTTAAGCAGTTGGGATGTACAGAGATAAACTGCTTTTAGAGACTGGAAAGATTCGGGAGTCAGGGATCTTCAGAATGCCATTAAATTCCAAGGTTCAAGTACTCCAAGACACCTAAAACAGTAAATTGGAAACTCGTAAAGGCTTTGGTGCAGCTGGTATCGTCTAGATTGAGGCGTTATATATATATATATATATATATATATATATATATATATATATATATATTATATATTCCAATAAATTACAATATGAAATCTATGCTTAAAAAAAGCATATACATTCTTAATTAATTTTAAGTCATTATGTATGATATATCATTGTATAGAACTATCTTCCATGTTGACTGTATTTATCTGTTATAAATAAATGTAGCAAAACTGCTAATAATTAATCCATATCTACTTATACCGCTGAGTTAGGTGAAGCAGCTGTTCAAAAGTTGGCTGAAACCAATGAACAACCGTTATCACACAATAATTATCGAATTTCTTCCTTAGAATATGAAGAAAGTATCATAAAAACTTTTCACTATACGTATCATTGAAGTAATTTTATTCCTTGGTTATTGTTACTTGTCCTTACAGGATATAATGTGTGTAAGTAAGTTACCATGTGGAATTGAAAGGCCCAATTTTATTTTACAACTGTTTTTCAGTTTATTATCTCTTTTTAATTTCAATTGAAGTGTTTTTACTCGTTCGTTACAAAAGAGAAAATGAGCCTGTTTTGGATATTCTTAATTTTGATTTGATTTAATTGGAGCACGCACATATAATTAATTGAACTGTGCATCATTATCTGTAATGGTATACAGCAATGTGTAATAATAATGTGTAATAAAGCAATGTTTAGTGTAATGTCATCCCTTTCATTTCATTAAAATTCAGCTATAACGGTAAGTGCATAGAATGCCCAGAAACATTGTTTAGGTAAGTAATCAGCTACGATTTAGATATATGTTTTGTGTATTGGCTCCCGGTACACTAATATTCCTACATTCCCGTTTAATGTAATTGTTTTCAATCACTTCCGACAACGTTAGACGCTATTTGTATCCCAAATCAATAGTAAACGTGATGTTTGTATGTATTTTATCTAAGGTGTATCGTGCACGTGCACTATCTACTTATTCTTTTGCTTCTGCACTTCCTTTAATGGGATTTTCTCAAAGTATCCCATAAACAAGTTTCACTCTATGGCGAAAGTCGATAACTTCATAACCATTCCATCAGTTTGCTCATATAAGTAACTGTCACAATAAAAGTTACATTTTAAATATATCTCTATTCCAATCTAATCCTGCTATGTAATGATATTTAATCATACGCACTGTTATAAGTAATTCTTATAAAAAGATAATGTTGATTTTTGCCTTTAATAAATGTACATGTACAAAATATATTTGATTTAAAGCTAATAAGGATTAAATATGATTACTCTCCTCAGCCTTTTTTCAAGAAATAAAATTTAAAAAAAACTGAAAATAAATAATTTTTTATACATTTTTACTGTTTTTAATATTTTTATTAATTTATTGAATATTTAATAATCATCCACAGTCATTCAGGCAACAATAATTATGTAGGTTTATAAACCACATAAATTGAAAGATTATTACCGCAGTATGCAGCATGTTCTTAACAAAACATTCATAAAGACATTAATTTGTACATAACCAAAACTTTTAATGGGTGCATCCACCAAAGCCGATAGAAACAAGTAAGCAATGTCTATTTTAATGTTTTATTACACAATCACACTTTTAAAATGTTGAAATATTATTATTTTGCGTTTTTTTTTAGACTGACTGTTGTTTTTTAATAAACAGAAAGTATTTATTTTTCTTTAGTGAAGAGAGTTTAAAGCATAAAAATATATAACAGTAAAATTCCTAAGAGAGGAAGCATCGTTTTAAGACGTAGTCCTTAAAGGTCAAAGGTTGCCCTACAGAGGGCTCAGGGAGGCCACAGCAGTCTAAACAGTACTGTAGGTTGTTATTAAAGTGTGTCGCAAAAGTTTCAGGGAAAACAAAATACTAGATACAAAACTTAATGTGCAAGAAGACTATCTGAAGAGGAAAGTTTTGATTACCAAATGTCCATAGAGAGTTCTACGCTAGCCTAGCTCTTATAGACAATAGACAGTAAGATTAATTTTTTAATGCCTGTTTCCCCTTTGGGTGGTACTTATCTTGGTTCATGGGAGATGTCCCCTGTTTTAAATCAATATTATAATAGAATAAAAAAGTTGTGTATGAGCTTCTTATGTTGTAGTATTTTGAAAGCTTAACTTATGGATTGTTTCTAGATATGATACTGTTAGTAAACACATATTAGAAACTTCTTTCTTATTTCACTTTATTTAATTCATTTCCAAATCAAAACATTAAAATAATAATTTAAAAATTTTATTTGTATTTTAGTTAAGAAAGCTTTTTCGTTTTCAACAGCAACATTAAGCGAACCACCTAACTAAAGTAAAAGTGGCTAAATTATAAAAATAAATATTTTTGTAGATAAGTAAAAATATACGTATGTTAAAAAGGGTAGAAAACAGAAATTGTTTGAAAATCAGAAAGTTATTTCTAATGTGTTATGAAGAATGAAAGAAATTAGCTTGTTATATATAACTAACAGACACAATACATTTCAGAAAGGTCTATGTTAATTTATTTAAACAAGTTTGGTTCTTATTTTAAAAAATGAAACATATAGGAATTGTTTTAATTAAGTATATTACGTTTTTATGGCATAGAGCCCAATTTACCGTTATCGAAAAATTTTGCTTAGGGATATGTAAAACACGATAGGAATTAAATTATTATTGAGATATTTTTGTAAATCAATGACTGAAGTTAATTCTTATCGTAACCTTAAACTATCTAAAAATATTAATTTGGATTGATCATATCTATGAAAAATGGATATATTTTTCAATAGGATAAACCTATTCATGTCATATTTCGCTCGACGATGACGACATGTTGGAATCTTAAGAGACATTAATACCTGTGATGACTATGTACCATGTAAAGTAATGAAAATGTTATTTTAGAGTGGTAAATGAGCGCAACGGAATGTGACAGTTCCACTTCGTTCACGTTTTAAATAAACCTTGTAAAAGATTACTTTTATGTCTCCATTTACAGTTAGTACAGACTATACCGGTATACACTGTCATATATATATATATATCTATATATATATATATATATATATATATATATATATATATATATATATATATATATTAATGCTAGGTTTGTATATTATGTTGTGTACTTTAAAACTTTACACTTTACACGATTCTACTTATTCTCATTGCTTTTTGGGCTTCAAATACAGAATAGTTTAGACGTAATATCATATCACTAAATTTTTAAAATGTGGGGAATTTAATTCTTAATCTATGGTTAATAATATAATATACCTACAGTAGGGTAAAAAATAATTTTTTTACTTATAATATTTCCATTCTAAGCATTTATAAACACACAATAGGACAAGAAATATTCCTTTAGCATTAACCGATGCGTCAGTAACATAAACCTTTTATTTCTTAACCTTCTATATTGAGTAACTCAACAATGTTAATCGTTAAACTTTTAAGAATTACTAATATAATATAACCATTTACAAAGTCACGTATTTCAGAAGGACTATCGCTAGCCTTTCTACAGGGTGCAATGTTCACAATTGATTATTACTATAAAAACCATTTGATTGAGCATACTTTCTTTGAAACAATTATTTAATAATTTCAATAAAACCAATTTATGTGCTATTCAAATGAAAAGTTGATCTTTATTACTAAAATAATAAGGCATATTAGGATTTCCAACAATTCTCATCGTTATGTTAAAAATGTATTCGTCTAGTACAACGTTTTGAGGATTATAATGGGGTCCTCTTCGTCAGGTGAAGATAAATAATACATAACATATATAAACTACAGCAATGGAAAGCTGCAAAAAAGAAAGAAAGGGAAATAAAGAAAGAAAAAGTATCTCTGCTCCACCAAGGACACAAAACCAAATATCTCACTTGTCAGGCGAGTATGCTACCACTAATCCACAGAGCCCTTACTGTTTACTTTTAAATTGTTTTGTATTTGACGGTTTCTGTCCCATATATGTTTAAATGATCAAAGAAACATATGATCGGTAGACTAAATACCCGGCAAACAACCTTTTACAATCATTACATTTGTATAACTGCCAATATCTTAATTTAAATTTAAAATACAATATATAAAATGAAGGTAAAAGTAAGGTATGTTTAATTTAAAACAACCTTATCTTATGAAATTACTGGAATTGTTTTATTCTACAGGAATATTTTTTTACGTAACAGGGGAAATTAGTTCATCAAAGTTTACTTTATGTCTCTTGGAAAGACATTTTTTGTTATATATATTATATTTTATCATAATTTTATATTTTAATATTGTTAACACTGCGTCGTATATATCAGAAATAAAATAAGCATTAAAAATGTAGAGAACCCGTAACCGACTGGCGTGACGCTCATCACGCGGGATTGAGTAACCCGTGATGGTGGAGCAGGTGAGTTAGAAGGGAAAGGGTAGTTCGGAGAGGGAAGCCTTTTAGAGATTTGTAGTTCTACGGAGCGTTGTGGTCGGAAAACGCTGATTGGAAAAACCGAGGCGTGTGTAACTGGAACGATGCTAATGATCTTGTCGATTGGTTGTATCTATTGTGGCAATGACTGTTGTATATTATTCACTGACCAAGCTAAACCTGAGTGTTATTATATAACAATATTTTTAACATAATTGTGTTCACCACCAGCGCTACAAATAAATTTCATCGGAAACGAATAATTGTCGAATATTGCTCGTTTTCTCTCATATACAAATATCACTGGGGGAGCGAAGTATTGCAATAGTTCAGATTTTCCAGAGATGAAGCCAGTTTCAATTTGATGGGGACATTTAACAATGTCTATCGAGTTAGATTTACTTTACCTTATTTTATTTTATAATGCCCTTTTTCCCAAATGTAAGAAAACCTGTTATCATTCCAAATTATTTATTGTCAATTATTTATTTTTAAAACAGGTCTTTTCAAGACCTTTTTATAGACCTTGGACCAAGGTCTTTTTAGAGACCTTCCAAGTCTTTTTAAAGGTCTTTTCAACCCCGTAATAGAGTTGCTCTACAAAAGTACACAATTAATTTGTAATTTGACAATTGTGGTCTAATTGAAACAAGAGTCACTTACCAAGGATTCAGCGACAAAGCGAATGAAAATGTCAACTAGTCTGTTTACTACTGAATTAAACCACCCTTAGAATGCGTAATTAGATATGGCACCTTCCTTAATAAGTGCATTAGTCAACTTCACTAAATAACTATTTTCAAAACTGTTGCTTGTGGAATTCTACCGAAATCTTTATCTGACTTGATACAAAAATATAGACTTGAGACATATTTCTGAAAAGACATTTTATCATATTCGGTTTCAATAAATATTATAACTAATAAAGATAGGAGTTCCAAATATATATAGCGCCTATCTGTATAACCTGTATTTCATAACAATGTAGTCTGGAACTTCTTGAGTTATTTTCCATAGTTAACAAAGTTATAGGTTTTTCGTTTGATATGAAGGTTTTAAAATTTGTGCGGACCTTCAAAAGTATACAGTTGCAAGGCATCAATACTTCTGAACACACAATTACAGATGGTAATATCCACTAAAACTATCGTGATCATGAGCTACATATCTTGAAGAAATTTTAACAAAAAATTTAAATTATATTAGTAGGATTATTTTTTAATGATTTAATATTATCCTCTGTTATTCTAAAAATATACGGTTAATTAATAAAAATAGGGTAGTTTTATCTATCGATTCCCCTTATTAAGAATATATATCACCCCATTTACAAAAAACAATTATTACAGTTTTAATATCTATTAATATTGGATGTTGATCAGATACAATATTTTTGATAATAATATTCCATCCAATGACATCATATCTATAATAAATAATATCTTTAAGTAAAAATAAGTATCTATCATATATTTATAAAAATAAGTAATTTCTGCGCCAGTTAAGTAGGTTTTAACTAAGAATTCTCACTTTCCCAGCGAGCATGTTAGCACTATATCACAGTAGGCTACATCACAACTGTTAGTATTATATATCCCTATATAACCATATTAATATTAAATGTATGGTGTTATTAAAATATTAATTCTTAATTTTTATTAGCTCAATAAATCTACAACTAACCATTGAATCGCGAATTTTATCTTTTAATTTAATATCAGTTTTATCCAAAATATCTTAGAGAAAAACTCCAATCTACCAGTAATTTATAAGTACGTTGCAGTATTACACATTTCCACGATACCATTACTCACTGATACAAACTGAATGTTCTGACGTGTATAAACACAGAACAGAATTGATGGGATGAAGTAGTCATGATATTGATGTAATCCAATCGGAAAGAAGCTTCTAAACCTGTTGAGAGCGGGAGAGTGGAGAGTAAGAGCGGGAGAGTAGAGAGGAGTTTCATCAATACTGAACGGGTTATTCAATTAAGTTAAAACGCTGTTTTATTTGGCAACTTCCTTGCCCTTGGTTTTAGTTTTAGAAACAACACTGAAGAGTGAGTAACAAATACTGCTCGTTGCTGCAAGGGAGATTTGGTTTTGCAAATATTCTAAAAAGTATGATATATCATATTTAAGTTATCATACATTGAAAATAGTAGCTTTATAGCATGTAATTCAATGCATGAATGTATGTATATGTTGCTATTTTTATCAATTTAACACACACTAACTCTAATTTAATAATATCTATACTAATCATAATATAATATGAATATGAGAAACGTGAAAACCAAATTTTTAATTTGGAATTAACCCAGTAAACATTTTACCACTGGCTTTAATCACATGACATTATACATTATAACTTGTGACTCGTATAATCGGAATTCATCCTTTTTTCTGTAAGATTGATCTTCGGCATCTATATGATTTAATAATATTTCCAACACTGCGCTATGACTATTATACTTTTATCGTTCCTAATTTATTAAGTAGTAAATTTTGCTTCGTTTAATAGTGAACACTAAGACAATTACAGGCGACGGACGAATAAAAAGGTCAAAGAAGGTGGAAAAAGGGCACTTGGGCATCTATGTCATTTGAAATACCTACTGTTAACCTTTAGGGAGATTATATCATACAGTAGTGTTCTTTTATTTTCCTTTGCATTTCACTCTCTACGATGAATAATTTATCAATATGTTAAAAAAATGTACATGTATGGATCTCAAAAAACTTATCATCGTAAGAGGCAAAGAACGATCTCTTTAATTCAGTATTTATTAGTAGTTCCGTTAGCTTCATAATAAAATTTTATAAGAGTTATTTTTATATGCAATCATTATTTTTATTGCTAAAATACAAACTCATTGTTAAAATAACAAAAAATTGCTCGATTCCGCAGGCCTGTTTTCATTTCCTTTTAGAGAATACATAGCAATATTATAATTTTAGTCAGTTTTAATGCCTGTGTATATTCTTTAAACTTTTATAATTACTTAAAACATTTATGACAGTTACAACTAGTGATTGGTGGAGAATCTTTAAATAAAAACTTTTATGCATATAACAAAAAGGTGGTGTTATTTACAAACTCAAAATACTTTTATATACTTTAATCATATTCACCGATGTCAATACAAATCCAAACTTCTTGTGTTATAAGCCACCTGCACTACATACTTCCTATTTTGTCTTTTGATTTGGAAACATAATAATTTTTACAATATACATTATGCTTTAAATAAGCAACTGTAAATGGTTTATTGGTTTCATATATACCAAAATATAATCCGAACCATATAAATACAATTATGATTTGAGGTATGAAGAGAATTTTTTAATATCACTATTAATAAAGAAAGTAGAACAAAAATGTGTAGCATCTCACTTCTACATATCCTTGAACAAGTTAAATTGACAAATAGATGTAATGCCGTACAGATGTACAATTTTAAATAAAACAACAAATTAGTCTAATAGTTTATTTTACCATTTACGAAAACTGTGTGTAATTACTGAGACGTGATTAGTGTTTAAACTACGGCTACAACCAACAGTTATACGTAGTGTCCTTAATGTTATCATAATAGCTTAACACAACCAGTGTGGTTGTGGCGTTTGCCACTTTATTTTGTTGGTCTTTGGACGGACCGGGAGCTGTTTCCTTACAGCTGGTCGAGCCATCTGTTTTACCAGATGGTTGTTTCTCTTTCTAGATGTTTTCTGTGGCTTTCTGGCTTTTTGATTGGTTCTAGTATTTTCAGGTTTTCTAGATATCTGGAATTAGGTTTTCTTGTTCTCTTCTCTTCTGACTTCGATAGGGCAAGGACATCTTGGAGTTTTCTGTGGTCGGAGTTACAAAATCAAAGCTGGCTGCCCGCTCCCTCTACGAACCGGCACGGTGTTTTTTGGTGTTAATATCGTATGCCTACCTTCCAATCAACGTTTCACGACCTCGTTTATTATTTAGGACCCAGTCTTTCCAAATTCAGTTTTCGAATATCGTCGCATATTGGTAGCAGAGCGTGGTTTGAAATGGAAGGCTAGGCTTGCCGGTGGGAGCGGAGGAATTCTACACAGCTATGAGAGCTAAGTCCTAGTTTTAAGTTTTTTTAAAGGGGTAGACGTTTTTCTAAATTTTTTTAGTTTTCTAAATTTTCCTTACACTGCCTTTTTTTACTCAAAAATGTTTAACTTTTTCGAGAGTAGCTTGTTTTTAATGTGCAAGTCTGAGCCAAGCAGTTCTTGCAACCAACTGCTACCTAAGCCTAGTTGTGTAATAATTGAACATGTGAGTGGCAGTATTTCTTAAACTTTAGTAACTTATTCTCACTAATTATTTAGGCATAGGTATTTGGTTGATTTTTTTCTAGCTTAAAATTTTACTTTAAACCAATTTTAATAAATTTTTTTTTCTCTCACCAAGTTAACTCTTAACCTAACTTTTACTTTCACCTACAGTTTAGCCTGTTGCCTTAAACATACCTGGTACTTAATTACTTGTGCTTTCTAAACTTTAATTAGCACCTTTTAGTATTTTAATTTAAACTTTGGCTCAGATCTGTGCAAGTAAAGTCGAAGGATTTCATAGATGCTGTTGGTGACTGCGTATTGTACTGCCGCCTATGTATAGCCTACCTTTTGTTTTTAAAGTTCTTAGCTTTCTGGTTAATATTTGAAAACCCCCATTCAGTTTCACCAGATTATTTACTTTGGGTTGGCTTATAAATAAAAGTGTTCTTTTTTATATAACTAGCTTTCCTTCTGATATTTCATCTCTACATCTGATTTAATTAAAATTTTTAACCTTTCCACACCTACCCTTAGTTCCAAATGCAATTAATTGTTGTTATTCTAGGATTTAATTAATTATTTAGTTATTTATTTATTCTTCCAGCGGATTTACTCCACTTGTACATGTTTTAAGTTGATAAGAGTTTAAATTTTTAATAGCACTAATTTGATGATTTTGTCTACTGCGTTGAATTTATTCGAGTCTTACACAATTTTGTTAATTAATCTTAGTCTATACACAAGGTAAGTGAAGTGTTACTGTTAAATTTATCTGATATTTTTTCTACTTAGAAACATGTCAAACTTTTATGTAGGCCTATGCTATTTGATTGTTCGGGGCAGTTCAAGCTTAAGGGGTTGATTTAGTCTAACAGTTTGCAATTTTTTTTCTAAAACCTTCTTCAAAACTTTAATGTTATTGTAAAAATAATAATTCTTTTTAGTCTATTATTAAAAGCCCTTTGCTTCTTTTGACTAGTGCCGGTTTAAGTTGAAACAGTTAAAGTTAATATGGAGTACACCTTTAGTTTCAACTAGTATTGAAAGTAACATAGGCCTAGGCTTGTTTTGTAATTTTTATGAAGTTGCAGCTTGGGGTTGGATTTGACGTGCTGACATACATATAAGTGATTTAATTACTTACAAAACTAAACTTTCTTTCCAAAATGTTGAAACATCCTTTCTTTTACAAACTTTTTAAAACTATAGTTTGCCACCTTGAGGGTTCACTATTTTATAATATACCAAACCCTAGTGGACTCTTTGGATTGATTGATATGTCAGCTTGCTTGATTCAGCTTCGGGTGTTTAGCTTACCTAAATTTTCAGTTTAGCCTAATTTAAGCCTTAAGTGGTTAAATAATTTTTTTTTTTTCCCTTTGGTCTTTAATTTCTTAATTTTTTAATTTTTCACTGGGGTTTTTTTTTTGGATTCTTGGCCTCAAAAGAGATTTTTTTTTGGGGGGTGTTCTAAATTATTTACAGTTTAAAGGGGAGAGTTTACTATTTGGGCTTGTGTCTTATTCACTTGGGACTTGTTGAACTTTATGTAGTAGTTACCTGTAGCGCTACTTTACGACTTGCTCCATATATTTTTTTTTTGCTCTTCTACGGTACAGTTGCTCTTGCTTTTGATTAATTCTTTTGTTTACTTTGTTTCCCTCTCTTATTCTTTTAGGTTTTGAAAGGTGTTGTTAGTTTTTTTTTTTGAATACTTTGAACTTTCTCAAACCTTTTGAGAGGAAACAAATTGAGTCTACCCCCGACTGATGGCAGCCGGTCATTTTTTTGCTCTGAAAGCCAAACTTTTGATTTTTTTTTCTGCCTACACCTATTAGTGATACTGGAAGTTGGTTTCATGGTAATAATAAGGCAATTGTACTATATGCTTTTATTTATTTGTAATACTATAAATTTATAATAGTTTTTTTTACAACTTGTACTTTTGCACACACCACAGTAAAGTTGCCCCTTATGTTTTTTCTGACTATTATTTTGCTGTGACATTGAGGTGTCCCAAGTCAGGGAAACTTATTAGGTCGGCCCATGTTTCCCACCTAAAGAAATATTTTGGGCCTATCTAAGACCAAAGCGCCGCTGCCGGGACGTTTATAGGGATGGTTTAGGGCATAGTGATGTTAGTTTAGTTTTTCCCTCCTCCTTCTTCTTCTTCTTCTCTTCCTTACACCACATTTAACACTCTGATACTTTTAACTCCTCTTCTTTTACAGTACATATACACGGGGGGATCAGGGTTAGCATTGGCTGTTTAGCATTGAGAATTTTTTTTTGCTTCGGCAATTTTTCTAGGCTGTACATTGGGAGTGAACTTTATGTTTATTTATTTTTAACATTCCCTAATGCAGTCGAGCAGCCTGCTATCCTTGGTTCGGGCAACCCATTACATTTTACAACACAAGCTTACTTTTTCTTTCCCTTTGCCTTTCCTTTTTGTTGTTTCTCTTGCTTAGTAGGGTCAGTCCGTTGGCAGTAGGTGGAATTCGTCTTTGTTATTCAGCTAAGTTAAGCAGCTATGGATAGGGTTAGTTTTCTTGTTGAAAATATTTTTGAAGTTTGTAGTTTGTCTATATATTTTTTGTAGTTAGTTGTTGTTGTTATCTCTTTGTGTCTTTAAGACTTTATAATTTTGTCTCTGAAGCTGCTAAATGTTCCAGCAGCTATCTTATTTATTTGCTGTTTAGTGTTTATATTGGAAGTGTTTTTTTTACTGTTGTTACTGTTATCCTTTGAAGGCTTTTTTTATTGTTATTGTTTTAGAGGTTTATTGATTGTTAACCTAATTTTGTTGGGTTTTGGCCCAGTTAGTTTTTTTTGGGGTCTCTTTTCCGTAGGTTTCAGGTTTTTTTTTGCCTTTCCTGGCCAACACTTAGAAACTAGTTGTTTTTTTTGTTTTTAAAGTTCCTAATTAAACCACTTTACCACGACCAAATGATTTCCTTACTCCGTTAAGCTCTTCCCGTAGCTCTACAGTTTTTCTTTCACGCCTTTTAAGAGCCTGAATTTATTTGCTCCAAGTCTCTAAATTTAAAAAACTAGTGTGGAAAAATAAAACTTTATTTTGTCTTTTCCCACTGGCCACCAATTTTTTTTCTCAGCCGTCCCGTAGGGGGAGGAGAGTACTGGCCCACTTTTGCTAAATTTTGCCAGTACCAGGTTTTTACCTAATTAGCCTTTACAACACGACCTTGGGTCTGTTGATATTATGATGGGTTGTAATTTTCTCATATTTTTAATTTTCGCTTTGGAATGGTCTCTTCATCCCTTCTGTTCCTACCATCTTTGAAGAAAAAAAAAATACAGACCTTATGTCTGGAGTTATACTCTCCCGGTGGTCCAAGGAGTTCCGCCAGCCGTTCGGGGTTTTCCATTCGGGTGCTTAAGTGGCCCTTGGGTTCCGGGGTGGAGATACCCGGATGGTGGAGACTTTAGGAAGTGCTTTGGCTAATAAGCTTTGGCTAATAAGTGTACACTTATTTAATTTCCTTCCCAACCTTACTGGAACACCCTCTTGTAGCCTTTTGACCACCAAGCGTATTAGTGATGTAGAAACAAACGAAAAAACCCATCCTTGTGTCAACACTTCAGACCTTTATTTATTGGTAGCTACCACAGAAAGTAGTTAATTTTGTTCAAGTTTTTTTTACTACTACTAGGCTTCTCCTCAAGCCTCTTTAAACTAATAAGATTTAATCTTGAGTAGTGTGGTCAGTCGGAATGGATTCTAGCCGTTACGCTTTTGGAGCGCCTCGCGAGCGTGCAGGGATATCCATACTAGAGCTATTTCTAGCTGTTTGCTAACGACAGCAGTACCAGTTGTAGTCTCTAATCTTTCCGTCCTTGTCTTCCTACCTTATCCTTTTGAGTTTTTTTCTTTTCTCTCCCGGGGTAGAGGGGGAGGATGTGGCGTTTGCCACTTTATTTTGTTGGTCTTTGGACGGACCGGGAGCTGTTTCCTTACAGCTGGTCGAGCCATCTGTTTTACCAGATGGTTTGTTCTCTTTCTAGATGTTTCTGTGGCTTTCTGGCTTTTTGATTGGTTCTAGTATTTTCAGGTTTTCTAGATATCTGGAATTAGGTTTCTTGTTCTCTTCTCTTCTGACTTCGATAGGGCAAGGACATCTTGGAGTTTTCTGTGGTCGGAGTTACAAAATCAAAGCTGGCTGCCCGCTCCCTCTACGAACCGGCACGGTGTTTTTGGTGTTAATATCGTATGCCTACCTTCCAATCAACGTTTCACGACCTCGTTTATTATTTAGGACCCAGTCTTTCCAAATTCAGTTTTCGAATATCGTCGCACACATATACCTGGTACTTAATTACTTGTGCTTTCTAAACTTTAATTAGCACCTTTTAGTATTTTAATTAGGTGCACCTCTTCTACGGTACAGTTGCTCTTGCTTTTGATTAATTCTTTTGTTTACTTTGTTTCCCTCTCTTATTCTTTTAGGTTTTGAAAGGTGTTGTTAGTTTTTTTTTTGAATACTTTGAACTTTCTCAACCTTTTGAGAGGGAAACAAATTGAGTCTACCCCCGACTGATGGCAGCCGACATTTTTTGCTCTGAAAGCCAAACTTTTGTTTTTTTTTTTCTCTGCCTACACCTGTTAGTGATACTGGAAGTTGGTTTCATGGTAATAATAAGGCAATGTACTTTATGCTTTTATTTATTTGTAATACTATAAATTTATAATAGTTTTTTTTTTTACAACTTGTACTTTTTCACACACCACAGTAAAATTGCCCTAATGGTTTTTCTGAATTTTTTTTTACTGCTCTCTAGTTTGTGTGGAATATCTGTCTACGCTCTCATGTGTCTTTGATTAATTTATTGTTTAACTTGTTTGTTGTGATTTGTGTTTATTTATTGTTGATTATTGAACCTTTTACGAGATGAAGTTCTTCGATTTAAATAATGTTCCAAAGACTGAGTCTTGGATTAAAAAGTTGACTATTGAGGAAGCCCGCGAACAATGCAAGCTATGGGGAATTAAACCCAAGGATAAGCTTGATGCCATGCGTGTGCAGCTAAGTGAATTTGTGGCTCGGTCTAGCGAAGGGGTCGTGAGTGACTTGGAGGAATCTGCGGATGAACCAAGGGTACCCGTAACGGATGATTTAGTGGATAATCCCAGTTTAAAACAGGACGAAGTAGGAACTTGTACTGTGCTGCCCCCTGTAGTGCCGGTGGATCTTGGTGGTTTAGTGAAGAGTCTGCATACAATGACCTTAAATGCTATTGAAGCGACTGCTAAGACGGTAGCCCAAGAAATTGCAACCCAAAATAGGCCATATAACAGGGACGATGTCTCATTCCCTAACATTTTGCGGGATATGCTTAGAGAGGTACCCATTACTTCTGGTACAGATTTATTTCAGCTAACAGAATTTCTCGTAAAAATCCAAAAAATAGTAGAGTTAAATTTAGGTTCAGATAAAACTATTCTATTAAACGCTGTGGCACGCACTGAAGGCAGACTTCGTGATTGTGTGGATGGGTCTCGTGAGTGCTGACTCTACCTGGCCGAATGCTCTGCAGACAATTAGGTTTACCTTTTTCTCATCTAGGGCCATTAGAGACATTCAGTCTAAACTCATGTATAGACAACAACGACTGTCAGAACCTTATGCTGATTATCTTACTGACATTGTTAGCATTTTCCAAATTCTTGGACCAGAAATAAGTGATGGCGAGATTTTTACAACTATTTTTACCGGTCTCAACCCTCATACTAGGGCAGCTTTTGCAGGTCTTCAACCCCCTACCACAGTACAACAACTGAAAAACATGGTTTCCATGATTGAGAGTTTGACGGTCAACACTGTTCAAGCTCCGTTAGGGTATGGCAATTCTGAATCTCAGGAAGCTGCAATAGATTCTAATAAAAATGTCACTTATGATAATACCAATTTACAATACGCTGGACATCTTTTCCAAAATAATCGTTATAATAACAGAACATTTTACCGTGGTTCGGGTACAAACTTCGACCGAGACGCCGCTAAGAGAACCCCCTATAGCACATTTTATCCAAACCATTCGTTTGGAGGTAACCAAAGGCAAGGAAGCGGGCCTTACAATAATAGTAGACCTTACCAGAACTTTCATTCTCAACCCCAATAATTCTAGGGCAGGGCCAAGTAAGGGCAAATGGCTATGATAATGCTTTCAATCAGCGGCTGAACCCCCAAGTTTGTAATTCTAATCAATTGCAAGATAATATGCTACCAGGGAACAATAGTAGGCCAAACCAGGAACGGAGGTTTTCCTATAATAGGAATAATCAAAACCATAATTATAGTTCCGCTAATCCTGCGGTTAATTTAAACTCCAAAAGGGGAATTCGCTGAAAGGGCCGGCATTCCCCAAGAAGACTAGGCCCATTAATCCTTTAGCTCCGGCTTTGCCCAAGGTCAAACCCCTAGAAATTCCTATTGCTTTTTCTAACATTAAGTCTTCTGCTGTGATTGATACTGGTTCTACCAGATCTATCGTAGCTAAAAGCGTATTTGATACTCTCTCTAAACTCAAGGGTGTCGTGAAGAAAGTTGAAGAAACTTCATTGACGGCTACAGCTGCAAATGGTTCAGATGTCTCCTTTCAAATTTTGGCCCATATTCATTTCAAATTAGCTTGTTTCTCTTGGACTTTCCCATTTCTTGTTACTAACAACTTACCGGTTCCTGTTTTTGATTGGACTCGACTTCATTCAGGCCTCTGAAATGAGCATTAATGCGGCTCAACGCCAGGTGTCTTTTCCCTTTGACACTTCACTAGTTATAGCCGAAAACCAAGAGGATGAACAGGCAGAGGATGTTAGTTTGGGACCTATCTTTGGAGAGAGGCTTGATAATTCCCAAGTTCAGACATTTAAAAATATTCTGCGGTGTTTTCCCGAAACTGTGACCAAACAGCTGGGTAAAACTAACCTTTTGACTTATTCGATCACTGTCAAGTCAGACAAGCCGTTCAGGTGCCGTCCGTATCATTATGCTCCCCGAAAATGGCTTTAATTCGTGAGCATATCGAAGGCCTTCTGGAGAAAGGCGTTATTAGACCTTCAACTTCCCCTTACTCCAGTCCAGCATTTTTAGTAACCTAAAAAGGGAGGTTCTTCACGCCTGGTGGTTGACTTCCGCGCCTTAAACAATGTCTTGGAGCTCGATTCAACTCCGATGCCTACGGTAGAGTCTTCTTTTCAATTTCTAGGCAAGGCTAAGATCTTTTCTATGTTAGACTTGGTGTCCGCTTACAACCAGATACCACTTGATGAGGCTTCCAAGAAGTACACTTCATTTGTCACAAGCACTGGCCAATGGGAATACAATTACCTCCCTTTTGGTCTAGCTAGTGGTAGCATGATACTGACTCAGTTGATAAATAAAATCTTTGGTGATGTGAAATTTGATTTCTTGTTCTGCTATTTCGACGACCTTGTTATTTTTTCTGAAAATCTGGAAGATCACCAAAGACATCTCGATTTAGTCCTTGACCGACTTAGTAGGGCAGGGTTAACAGTTAACCCAGAAAAGATGGTCATTGCCTCTCATAAAATAGAATTTTCTAGGCCACGTCTTCGAAGATGGGAAAGTTACCATCAACCCAAATAGAACTCGCCCTATCGACAACTACCCTCAACCCAAAAATACTAAGCAGCTTAGCAGGTTTCTTGGAATGTGTGCCTTTTATTCTAAATTTATTCCCAATTTCGCGTCAATCTGTGAGCCGTTGAATAGGTTAAAGAGAAAGGATGTAAATTTCATATGGGGTGAGGAGCAACAGAATGCTTTTCACAAACTTAAACGGTCTTTAGTCTCTGCTCCGGTCCTACGCTTACCAAATTTTGATGCCCCGTTTATTCTGTCAACTGATGCTTCAGGTACTGCTGTAGGTGCAGTGCTGTCTCAGGAAATCCAGGGCCAAATATACCCTATAGCTTTTGCGAGCCGTCCTTTAAATGTACACGAGAGGAACTATTCAACTTTCCATTTAGAAGCTTTGGCAGTAGTCTATGCCTTTACAAAATTTAGACAATATTTAGAGCATCGTTCCTTCACGCTTGAGACTGACAATTCCTCACTCTCATGGTTACTTAACAATCCTCGCCAGGTAGGAAAAATAGCACGTTGGACCACTCTCATCAATGCCTTTCAATTTACTGTCAAGCATGTTAGGGGCAAAGACAATGTTGTGGCCGACTGCCTCTCGCGTTTATTTGAGCCCCAAACCGAATCATCACAGAGTTCTACTATTCAAAATAAAACCGACCACACACACAGGCTTTTATTCTTTTTTTTCTGTACCGGAAGCCTTCAAAGACATCAAAGGCCACCAAGAGCAAGATGCTCAAAATTCGCAATATTGTGAAATCTTTGAAGGGTACTAATCCCAATCAAAATTATTCTGTAATTCAAGGCATTTTAGTTCACCAATTGCCTAATCAATCCAAACCTAGAGTAGTGGTACCTAGCAAACTCTACGACCTATTGTTTAAAGTTTACCTTTGAGTCACCTCTCGGAGCTCATCTGGGATTCAAGAAAACTTGGGATCGGATTAGTCAAATTTTCTTTTCTACCGACCTGAAGCAGGCTATCCAAGAGAGGGTAAAGGCTTGTCCTTTCTGTCAGAGATGCAAACAGGCTCAAAATACTAAGGTAGGCCCTTTGGCTTCTCAATTAGCAACCAAGGCCTTTTTCAACGGGTGTTTGTTGATTACGTGGGACCTCTTCCTAGAACAAAAAAAGGCCACAAATGGCTTCTTACAATCGTTGACGCCTTTTCAAAATATACAGTGATTTTGCCTGCTAAAAATGCTACCGCTCCTACTACGGTGAATCTTTTGCATAAGGGCTTGTTCGCGTATTTTGGCTTCCCCTCACAACTCGTCACCGACCGTGGTGGTTGTTTCAAATCCAGACAGTTCGATAACATGTGTCTGGAACTTGGTATCAAACACGTTATGACCTCGCCATATTATCCGAAGCCGTCAATTGCTGAAAGAGTTAATAAAAAACCTCGGCGTTGCCTTGAGAATTTTCCATTCTCAAAATCATACTGACTGGGACACTAATCTCCATTTATTTCCAAGTCGCTTTTAATTCGGCTAAAGCATGAGTCAATTGGCACCTCTCCTGCTGAAATTTTCCTTGGCTACAAAATTACTTCTCCCCTGGAAAACAATTGGAATTTGGATGATCTCCTCCAAACACAAGATTCCAGAGACATGCAGAGGAGATGGTCTCAGGCCTTGGATCGGTTGGAGGTTGCACACCGAAAAGTTGCTCGGCAGTACAACCAAGGTCGTTTACCAGTTAATTTTCGTATCGGTGATTTGGCAATGTTTCGACGAGTAAATTTGAGTAATGCGGCTAATCAAATTTCAGCCAAACTGCAACCTCTGTGGTCACGCCCTCTGGTTATTCATGATTTTACCTCTCCAGTCACCGTGACATTGAGGTGTCCCAAGTCAGGGAAACTTATTAGGTCGGCCCATGTTTCCCACCTAAAGAAATATTTTGGGCCTATCTAAGACCAAAGCGCCGCTGCCGGGACGTTTATAGGGATGGTTTAGGGCATAGTGATGTTAGTTTAGTTTTTTCCCTCCTCCTTCTTCTTCTTCTTCTCTTCCTTACACCACATTAACACTCTGATACTTTTAACTCCTCTTCTTTTACAGTACATATACACGGGGGGATCAGGATTAGCATTGGCTGTTTAGAGAATTTTTTTTTGCTTCGGCAATTTTTCTAGGCTGTACATTGGGGAGTGAATTTTTATGTTTATTTATTTTTAACATTCCCTAATGCAGTCGCGCAGCCTGCTATCCTTGGTTCGGCCAACCCATTACATTTTAACAACACAAGCTTACATTTTCTTTCCCTTTTCCTTTTCTTTGTCTTTCTCTTGCTTAGTAGGGTCAGTCTTTTTGGCAGTAGGTGGAATTCTTTGTTATTCAGCTAAGTTAGCAGCGATGGATAGGATTTAGTTTTTATTGTTGAAAATATTGTTGAAGATTGTAGTTTGTCTATACATTTTTTGTAGTTAGTTGTTGTTGTTATCTCTTTGTGTCTTTAAGACTTTATAATTTTGTCTCTGAAGCTGCTAAATGTTCCAGCAGCTATCTTATTTATTTGCTGTTTAGTGTTTATATTGGAAGTTTTTTTTTTTTTTTTTACTGTTGTTACTGTTATCCTTTGAAGGCTTTTGTATTGTTTATTGTTTTAGAGGTTTATTGATTGTTAACCTAATTTTGTTGGGTTTTGGCCCAGTTAGTTTTTTTTGGGTCTCTTTTCCTCGTAGGTTTTCAGGGTTTTTTTTTTTGCCTTTCCTGGCCAACACTTAGAAACTAGTTTGTTTTTTTTTGTTTTTTAAAGTTCCTAATTTAAACCACTTTACCACGACCAAATGATTTCCTTACTCCGTTAAGCTCTTCCCGTAGCTCTACAGTTTTTTTCTTTCACGCCTTTTAAGAGCCTGAATTTTTTTGCTCCAAGTCTCTAAATTTAAAAAACTAGTATGGAAAAATAAAACTTTATTTTGTCTTTTCCCACTGGCCACCAATTTTTTTTTCTCAGCCGTCCCGTAGGGGGAGGAGAGTACTGGCCCACTTTTGCTAAATTTTGCCAGTACCAGGGTTTTTACCTAATTAGCCTTTACTACACGAACTTGGGTCTGTTGATATTATGATGGGTGTAATTTTCTCATATTTTTAATTTTCGCTTTGGAATGGTCTCTTCATCCCTTCTGTTCCTCCCATCTTTTGAAGAAAAAAAATACAGACCTTATGTCTGGAGTAATACTCTCTCCCGGCGGTCCAAGGAGTTCCGCCAGCCGTTCGGGGTTTCCATTCGGGTGCTTAAGTGGCCCTTGGGTTCCGGGGTGGAGATACCCGGAGGGTGGAGACTTTAGGAAGTGCTTTGGCTCTAATAAGCTTTGGCTAATAAAGTGTACACTTATTTAATTTCCTTCCCAACCTTACTGGAACACCCTCTTGTAGCCTTTTGACCACCAAGCGTATTAGTGATGTAGAAACAAACGAAAAAACCCATCCTTGTGTCAACACTTTCAGACCTTTATTTATTGGTAGCAGAGCGTGGTTTTGAAATGGAAGGCTAGGCTTGCCGGTGGGAGCGGAGGAATTCTACACAGCTATGAGAGCTAAGTCCTAGTTTTAAGTTTTTTTAAAGGGGTAGACGTTTTTCTAAATTTTTTTAGTTTTCTAAATTTTCCTTACACTGCCTTTTTTTACTCAAAATGTTTAACTTTTTTCGAAGTAGCTTGTTTTTAATGTGCAAGTCTGAGCCAAGCAGTTCTTGCAAACCAACTGCTACCTAAGCCTAGTTGTGTAATAATTGAACATGTGAGTGGCAGTATTTCTTAAACTTTAGTAACTTATTTCTCACTAATTATTTAGCATAGGTATTTGGTTGATTTTTTCTAGCTTAAAATTTTTACTTTAAACCAATTTTAATAATTTTTTTTTTTCTCTCACCAAGTTAACTCTTAACCTAACTTTTACTTTCACCTACAGTTTAGCCTGTTGCCTTAAACATACCTGGTACTTAAATTACTTGTGCTTTCTAAACTTTAATTAGCACCTTTTAGTATTTTAATTTAAACTTTGGCTCAGATCTGTGCAAGTATCGTCGCATATTGGTAGCAGAGCGTGGTTACGATCCACGGACCTCTGGGTTATGGGCCCAGCACGCTTCCACTGCGCCCATAATGTTTTCTTCATATGTACAATGTTTATATGAAGTATATCGGAAAAGCAATAGGATTTCCTTTGTTTATGATATCAGACCGGAGCCGCGTTGGACAGTGACAGATGATTGTGGCGGGCCGCACATTTGTATGTATGGCCTGACCTAATGAAAAAGGAAACGTTATGGCAGGACGGTCACTGTAGGTAGCAGAGCTCAGAGCGGTGATTTGCTGCAATACTGCGGTTGTAAATCTTAGAAAAAACGTTACGTTTATATCCCCTTTAAAGGGCGCCGCAGTTAATTGACTTTATATGGGCTGCAGTAATAAAAATAACAAACGTCTATAATCGGTAAAGGTATACCATTATCAATCACTCTGGACGTTTATCCATCACCATGATTTAAATTAATTTTATTATTTTAAATTTTTGGAGAAACACTTCCATTTGGTATTCAAAGTCGTGTTATAGTAAGTTCATTTTAATAAGTCAGTAAAACATAAAAACTATACCAATTCCCTTGAAGGAGAGATATTTTCTTTTAAAATTTTACAGAACTAGTCCATTTTTACGAAGTTTTGGCCTTTGATTACAATGGGAGCTTTTTACAACATATACCTCTTGTACCGAAGTAATTGAACGTATCACTAGCAGGAACTTTAAGATGTCCTACATCTTTAAGAAAATGGGACATTGAGCATTTTGAGGTGCTCAGAAAACAGGAAAGAGACCCAGATCTCCAACTTTCTGATCAGCGCCGAATTAAATTTGTTACACGATTTAAAATTGTTCCTTTACTATCAATGAAACACAATTAAATATATATGGGACGTATAAAATAAAAATAAGTAGAATTAATAAAAAAAATACATGTCATTCCTGTTAATTCTATATGATCCTGAATTTCTTCAAAGTTGTACATTTTAAACATTGTAAATACGGAATGGGATAATACGATACCTGATACCCTTGACATTGGCTCCATTAGATATGTAACTGTAATTGAATTGTAGGCTGCAAATGAGGCGGTTAACTAATCAAGCATGAATTTCTGTTCATAAACGGGGTGCGTCTAATGCAACTAGTATATCGACTTTGAATCATGATCCCAGCAACCGAGATGGAATCACAACCTGTCTAGTAACACGAAGAGGCGATGCATGCATCAGTGTCTAATTATTGATTATATCATAGATATACCAATATTTGTGGTTGGGCCAATATGTTATTTAAACTGGTCTGATATGATAGAATACTTTTTCAGCCTAACCAAAATTGTTGATATTGAACTATTTGTAGTTTGAGGTTCATTAAAAGGGATAAGGGCCAAAAACATGGTTAAAAATGGCCTTATTAGACTGTAAAAAACAATAAAACTGACACCTACACCGAAGCACAGGTATTGATCTTATATTCATATTATGTACTAAATTTCCCTTGTTTTACTTAGTATTCAAATCGTAAGTTCTCAGTATGCTTAGAGAGTAAGTTAAGTTACTTGATCAAATCGTACACCAAAAATAGATACATAAAGAACCTGTATAGAAGAGTAACTGCTAGATCTCCAGATCTTACTGGGCAAATGTGAGACTCAAATTTATTGTGTATAAAGTGAAAAAACCATCCTATCCTTTTGATCACTGAAGAATTTCTTTGCATTTTGGAAACCTTTGAAATCAGAATTTATGTATACTTTTAGAACCTGGAAAATTGACCTTTAATAGCATAATAGTAAATAAAAAGTAACTTATAACTAGAACTCATTTATAAATTTATTGTTTGCGTATCTTTCTGCCTGTTATATATTTTTGTAGTGTTCTTGTGCGCGTATGGAGTTTTCTGTAAAATAACAAAATATGTTTAGTAATATTTTTCAATAAAGATTAATGTCGCTAATAATGGTTTGTTATTAATTAATTTACATTTTGATGTTATTAGAATTCTAGTATTGTGCCAAGATAAGGCTGTGTGTAAGGTGATCACATGTAATGGATTATTTTATTCTTAATTTATAATGACTGATACTGTTAACATTTGAATTTAACAGTAAATCCTAATATTAATGTATTTAAGGTTAACCGGAACTTTATTTGGTTAATTATAAATATTAAATGATTTAAGGGTATTTCTTCGTCGCCAACTTTATTTAGATCTCTTCAGACGAAAATGACGTCAGATTTCAGACACTGCATTAAAAGGAAGTTGAACTGGAGCTAAACACACCATCCAACAAGAATACATTCTTCTCACTAATACTACATGGTTATGTTAATTTTAGATATTTTTGTACATTATTTGAAAAAAAAAATGATAAAAATAAAAAACGTAAAACTCGATTTTTTCAGTTACAATCCATACATTAAATATTACTTGACCTATATACGTTTAAATTTCACGGAATTCTAATTAACGACTGTTTATTCCTGGTACATAATATAAATTGAAACACAACTAATGTAACCAATAGCTTATTTTTGGGGTGTAAATTGCCACACATGACCCCTCAGATGCCACTGATTTCGTACACCGCATGCGGTAAATCCAAACAAGGAGCGTACAATTGCCGTGTTGCTAAACTTTGCTTATAAATGTACGTTTTATGGCTATGTTTTTTATTTTTAAGCTTTTTTGTGTATACCCCTCTGAGTTATTGCGTGCAATAAACTGTATATTATATGTGTGTTTATGTGCTTACTCGAATATAGCATATATTTCCCTTTTACAATATTACTATATATATATATATATATATATATATATATATATATATATATATATATATATATAAATATTTATTTATTGGGATTGGGACTACCTGAAAGTAGTTTGTTTCCATAAGTTCATTGTCGAAGAAATACTGTGATTGTGTACATTTTATTAAGTGAGAACTAAGGTGGTGAACTAGTTACAATATGTCTAGTGTTCAAGTCCGCTTCGATTGCTGCAATGGGAACATTCATGTAGGAGAACCCTTCTTCACACACTTGTCTTAACTCTCCGTAACTTTAAATTGGCATTGGATATTCATTCTAACTTGCATTGTCTCGTAAGTACATAGTTCTGTTCATCAATACCTGAGGTTCATAGCTAATAAGATCAGCATAAAAAAACTTTGGTGATAATAATTCTTCTTCACCTTAGTAGTTAGCACTAGAACTATAAATTTTTTCAAACCCGGTATATATTTTTTGTGGATTCAAACATTTATGGAGTAGTTTTACGTTTACAGTTTTGTGTGAACTGCTTCTTATTTTCCTATCACGGATAATATATACAATATATATTTCAATGAAGAAAGAGCTTTACTACAGTACGTTAAGTTGATGATTAAATGATGATATCATTAACAATAAATTATCAAGTTTTTAGATATATATATATATATTTAGATTACTTCTTTACAACACATAACAATATTTAATAACGCAGCATGTTATTAGTTTGTATAATTCATCGTCAATAATGATAGTTTTCAACGAAGAAGTAAGGGTATTTGATCAAAAATACAGATATGAAACCAATGCGATTAGTTTGGTACCAGTTCAAAAACATTCAGCACAATCCCATGAAATAGTCTGAATTAAAAAACTTGATAATTTATTGTCAATGATATCATCATTGAATCATCAACTTAAACGTACTGTAGTAAAGCTCTTTCTTCATTTAAATATATATTGTATGTATTATCCGTGATAGGAAAATAATAAACAGTTCTATACACAAAAAAGGTAAACGTAAAACTACTCCCCAAATTTTTGAAACAAAAAAGAAATATACCGGGTTTGAAAAACTTAATAGTTCTAGTAATAACTACTAAGGCGATGAAGAATTATTATCACTAAAAATTTTTATGCTGATCTTATTAGCTATGAACCTCAGGTATTGATGAACAGAACTACGGATGGAACTATGTACTTACGAGACAATGCAAGTTAGAACGAATATCCAATGCCAATTTAAAGTTACGGGGAGTTAAGACAAGTGTGTGAAGAAGGGTTCTCCTACATGGATGTTCCCATTGCAGCAATCGAAGCGAACTTAGGTTTGTTGCAATTGAACACTAGACATATTGTAACTAATTATACCAAAAATTTCTTCATTGTGTTTTGTTATTATCCACCTTAGTTCCACTTAATAAAATGTACACAATCACCGTATTTCTTCGACAATGAACTTATGGAAACAAACTACCTTCAGGTAGTCCTAATCCCAGTATGCAGCCAGTTAGAAAAATGAGTCTGCAGTATGTTTGATATTTCCGCTGATATAATCGTTCAGTAGACGATCTATTCTCTTCCCTGCTTTAATTGGAAAATTTTTTATTCAAAGCAGTATCTTATAGTGAAAAACAAATCGGTAAACATCAGCAATTGCACTTAGTTATTACTGTGATAATGAAAACACATATTTGCTTTTGGTAAAATGGTCTTTTTCTTTACAATATACTGTTGCTTTAGTATGTTAAATAACTATAAAGTAAATATTTTGTGCAGTTAGTGTTCATTACTAATGATCATTTACCGCACACAATAATATTATTATGAAACATACCTATATATGTTATTTATTTTTTATAGCTTTGTTGTTTTCGTTGTATCTAGTATCAATAATATGGGTGATTTTTTTTGTTACTAGTTTTAATTTTCTACTGATTAGTTTACCCTATGGCTGCAATCTTTAATTTACGTAATAGGAAAGATTTGGTCCTATATAATAAATAAAGATGTAAATGTAAACAAAATTGCTACTACAGACTAGAAAAAGTATGGAGAAATATCATCATATAGGATGGATAGTTTTATTCTTAATTCTGAAAATGTTTTGTTATAAACAGAGTATTATAACATTGTTTTTTACCTTTGGAGGCCCTTTGAATGCATAAAAAATGTAATGTCTGTTTGTATGGATACACTCCATCTGAGTTAAGGGGAAATTGTATGGCAGCAGTTCATTTTATTAAGGGAGTACGACAAGTCGCTGCGTTTTGCCACCGTTACGATGATTGTAAATCTTGGTAAATGCTACATTTATGTCCTCACCACAGATCGTACTACTAGTTTATTGTATATAAACTGCACAAATAAAAGCAATCCCCACGTGTTAAGTAAATATTGGATCTACATAAATGTTCATGCTGTGGGAAGTAAAAGCCTTTTAAACGGATACAGAAATTATCAAACGAGGACATTCCTTTTGATAAATTCAATAAATTATATATAAAACCATTTTAATATGGTGACAAAATAAAATGCGTTCTTTGTTAGAATAGGACAATAATCATTAAATATCACGTAGCAGTGTATATTCCATCCATTCAAACTGCATTTTACGTTTCAAGTGCGTTGTGGAGATGAATTACTAGCCAACATATTTATACTACTCTATTAGAGAAACATTGCATATCTATTTTTATAACGTTTCTGCGTATATTATATATTTCACCTTATGTGACTAACTTTTAAATAAGTAATTAAAAAAAAAATTCAATGTAAAGATAAAAGGTTCATGACGTAATAAAAAATAACGAAGTATTATACAAT
>NW_025782738.1:0-33199 GCF_021130785.1 Homalodisca vitripennis
CCCGAGGAGGAGGAGTTCCGTGCCGCCGCTCCAGCCGCTTGGGAGGAAACCCGCGAACGGTGGATGGTGCGGAGACCCGAGGAGGAGTTCCGTGCCGCCGCTCCAGCCGCTTGGGAGGAAATCCGCAGCATCCTCGCGGATTTCCTATACGAGACGGCTACCCCGCATGGAGGAGGACTCCCGACGTAAGAAACACCGCTGTGCCGTCCAACGGATCAACCCCTGCCACTCAACCCCGCGAAGTGTCCTGCCCCGTTTGCTTTGCGAATCTACCAACAATCGCTCTTCGACTGTGTGGGCATACACTCTGCCGTCCATGCTCCAACAGAGTGGGGGATAGATGCCCCACGTGCCGTGAGCTGATTGTGGGAAGATTCACAATATATCTCCCCAGGTAGATCTCTCTCTACCTCTATCTTAATTATTCAATTGGCTTCACATTCAAAATTTATATTCCAAATTCCAAAGGGACGGGACATTATCCAGTCGTAGGATGTCTACCAGTTCTCTGGACCGATTCTTATACTGGATAATGTTTAACCTGGGTACTATACGTAGTGCGGATGTTCCGAAACCACATCCAGGCCCACATCAACTCACCGCATCACACAATAAGGTACGATTCGTCTTTATTTCTCTTGTTTAGTTTACCTTCCCGCCCTTTTTACATTTGAGGTTATGTTCCCCTGTTCCCGCCAATTTCACAATTGAGGTTATGTTCCCCTGTTCCCGCCAATTTCTCAATTGAGAGGTTATGTTCTACTGTTCCCGCCAACTGGGCGCAGCCATCTAAGAAAGTGAGGTTAGGTTACCCTGTTCCCGCCAATTCATCATGGGCGCAGCCATATTGAATACGCGGGAAAACCAAGAAAGTGAGGTTAGGTTCCCCTGTTCCCGCCAATTTTTTCCCGCCCTCGCCGCCATATTGGAATTCCCTCCGTCCCTCGTTTCTCCCTCACCGAGACCCAACAAATCACCGATTTTTACCGAAAAAAAACAACGATTTTGACACCCCAAATCACCGATTTTTACCGAAAAAAAAAACACGATAATTTCGACAGAATTTGGAACATTTTCATAGGATAAGAGTAGTGAGCAGGGAATTTCTCCCGCACATGAAGGGATTTCTCCAGCAAATGAGGGAATTTTCTCCCTCCCATAAGAGCCCATGTTAGCGCTCGATCCGCGGGAGGTCTACTTGCCATCGTTCAGTGAAACAAGAAAACAGTAACACTACGTTTCGAGATTATGTGCCGGGATTATCGGAGAAAATTAGAAGAGTAGGTAGAAAGTACAACATTAGAAACCGCGTTTAAAAACACACAACACTCTTATAGACAAAGTCTCGTAAAAACAAAACCAAAAAATGGCACACAGGATTCCAAAAACTGTGTTTACAGTTATAGGATGCTTCCTATATTATTGAATTATTTATAGGAATATTTTTATTTTTAATTAAGAGAATTGTAAACTTATATAGTAATTGAATTGTAAGATTGTGAACCTTCCAGCAGTGCTGAATTTCTTGTCAATTCGGGTTCAAGGAATGCTAGAAGCTTCCTTTTGTATGTAGGTATTGAGCACAGGTTACATGTCTGGGTTGGATAGGTACCATTCAACACAGACATTGTGTTGCTCAATTTTGATTGGCCAATGTGAGTTGATTAGATGGTGGGAGGGACTTCTAGATCCTTCCGGTGGCTTCAACCACGTTTTCAGGAGATTCTTTGCTGTGTGCTCAGAGAGTGTAGACGTATTAAGGTTTAGCCTACTCTTGCCGTTTTGATTTTTTCGGGAAGAAGGTTGAGTTTGTTGAGTTGTAAGATTAAAATTTATTTTCAAAATTTAAAGTCTCAAGTTTGAATTAATTAATCTATAATAGTCATTTTAGTTACTTGGAGAAGTCTTCAGCAGATGTGCGAGGTACTGTGAAAGTTAGAATTTAATATTGAAATAGAAAATTACTTGATGATCTTTTCCTGTTCAATTTGGTTTAATCAGGAATAATCTACTGCAAAAGAAAATTTATTTAATCTTCTGAGATTCTATATATATTTTAACAAGTTCCTAAATTTAACATTCAAAGCCAAGCGGATAATTCTAGATAATTCAATAATTTGTAAATTGGAAATTTACAGAAAATAAGTAGTTTGAAATTGATACAATTTTGACTTTAACTGGTTGGACATTGTCTTTGTTCATAAATTAAATATTAATATTATCTTAATTTGTTTGATTTTTATTTTGAGAAGAAGTCGTATTTATTATTTGTTGTATTTTATATTATAAGAAGATTATTTATATTTTGAAGTTTAATGAAGATTTTTATTTTGAGTTTGTGTTGAAACATTAGCACTGAGAACTTGAAGGACACAATTATTGAATGATTGATTGATTGTTAGTTTTAAGACTGGACTTTGTGAACTTTTGATGGGTTAAAAACATGAAATAATTGAGAATAAATTCTAAGTAAAAAAGATAGCTTGGCGTTGCTGTATTATTGATTTTAAATTTTATTAAAATTACTATTTATTTTATACTGAGTTTAATTATTGAATTCCATTGGAACTTGTGCATTCTTAAAAATAAAGGATTATTAGTTCAGAACACAATTAATCGCTCTTATACTAAAACAAAAATAGTTGTGATTTGTTTATAGAAGATAACCTTACTATAGACACGTTACATAATTGGCGCTACTCTGCTTGGTATAATTGAGCGGTTGATGTGAAGGAGATTTGAACAGTGATTGGTGTTTGTGTGAACTTTTAAGGAAGATTAAATTAATTGATAAATTATTTTTAATAAAAAATAATTCTGTTAGGAATAAACTCTAATATAAAGTGACTTTTGTGAACAGTACTGAACTTTAATTAGTGAACGATGTCGCTGAAGGTGGACCTACTTAGTAAAGACGAACTGTTGTTTGAATTTAAATTTAGGGTGTTTATCGTAAACCGGTCTGTGGCAGTAGAGTCAAGAAAAAGATTATGACAACTTATTAAATTAAAGGTATTAGTCATTGTGGAACATCTTAGAGGGATGTCAATATATGTATAATGATTGTTATGGAAGATATGAATATATTCGCTTTGTTCCTTCCACTGCGTGAAATAAGATCAGGTAATGTGTTAAGAGCCTTAGAAAATAGTATTACTTAATAATTTATCATTACCTGAATGTATATTGGATGACAACGCAACTTGTTTTAACTACTGAAGAATAAAAATTTTTTTAATTAAAAGGGGAGTGTCGCTCAAGACTATAATTCCGTATTCACCTCAAGGGAATAAGAGTGAAAGATACTTTGAGAAATTTAAATCAAGTATTAATTGGTTATTATTCTGAAAATAAAAGAGGATGGGCTAAAGATTTGGGAAAAATTCAGTTATCACTAAATTGTACATTTAATGAAAGTGTGAAATCGACCCCGTTTGAACTGATGTTTTAATTATAAACCAAATAATAGTTTAAGTTTGAGGTGAAATCTGAAGGACTTAATAGATAATGAATTAAGGGGAAAGAATAAAAATAAATTAATCAGTGCAGTCAAAAATTTGAGCAACAATGTTTGAAAAATCAGAAACTAAGTAAATATGGTAACAATGTTAGATTTAAGAAGGGTGATATTGTGTTTTGTAAAGTTAATTTTCAGAGAAAGAAGTTGGATGCCATTTACGAAGGACCCTACAAAGTTATTGCTGTAATTTCAGATGTCAGTTTTGTGGTGCAAGATCTGAGAAATGCAAATATATATAAGCGAGTTCACAGCATGAACATGAAGCTGGTAAAACAATGATGGTAAAATGAATATAGGTGTAGAAAGTGTATGGTGTAAATTTCAGGGTAGGAGATGGACTGTGAGTCTTTAATACATGAAACTTGTACTATTAATGAATATGTGATAATGTGAGATTTGATAAACAAACCAATTAGTTATAGATATTACTAATGTTTTATTAAATCTACGTACATGTTACCATATGAGTGAAAGTACAATGAGACATGTGTGCGATTGGGTTGGACATGGACTGTGAGTGTTTAATACATGAAACTTGTACGATTAATGAGTATGTAATAATGTGAGATTTTATAAACAAACCAATTAAGTTATAGATATTACTAATGTTTAATGAAATCTACATACATGTTACCATATGAGTGAAAGTACAATGAATATGTATTTACTTCACGCATACAGCTACACTATATATATTTGGTGAATGTGAGTCCTACCCTTCCTGTTGTAATAACAAAATTTGGATGGAAAAATAATCTGTATTTGTTGTGAAAACCCCAGGTTGTGGTCTATAACATGAAATGTTCCAACAACCCTGAGTAAATGTTTACACAGTGAAAGTGAGAAAGAACAACATGATATTACCTCATTTTAAGCACTAAACTAAGATTAAAATAATTAGTGAAAAAGGATACTGCTTATATATAATTGTTACCTGGATTGGTTATCCATAATAAATAAACAGGTAACTAGCACTGAATAAAATTAAAATAAAAAGAATTTAACTTGTATTAATTTGCACCACAATAATTACCAAAATTTTTAAAGAAAGAGCATTATTTTAACAGCACTGCACTGCACAGTTAAAGATGAGAAGAGATGATCTTGTAGAAAGCTCCTTATGGTAAAGATTTGTGCTGTGGATTGATGAAGTTGTTGACTGACGAAATAAATGTATTTATGAAATAACTTAAACGTTTTGGGGGTATACAAAGAATTCTACTGAGTGAGTAAAAAGGGACATTTGATGATTTAACCTTTACAGATATACTTTTAAAGGGTTCTAAATAAATGTTTCATATGGAACCATTGCTGAGAACGAGACAAATTCAAAAACCAGGGAACGAAGTCATGGGTGTGAGCGAGGTGAAGGAGATGACCGAGCTGGAACCAGGAGCAGTCTGCAGAATAACCTGCTTCGGAAGGGACTGTCGTTATCAGCGGGCCTCACAAACAAAGGACCGAGATAAGATTGTTAACTGCTCTCGATCAATAACCAGGACCGTTATCTACAGACTTTCCATTTCTAAATTCATCGAAATAGTTAGTTTTAGAATACTTACTTTACATTTAAATTAATGAATTATGTAAAAATATGAATCTTTGTATTTGCTTAAAATGATTTCAAAATTAAACAATTGTTTATGTACTGACTAATATTTTATTGATTGTTGAACTAAAGTTGTAATAATTAAATAATTACTTCTAAAGATCTTTTTAAATTTTGATTTAATGGTAATAAATATAAAAACATCATTGTATTTGCATCATTTGTATATTAAATCATTGTATTTGCTTAAATTCATTTCAAAATTAATCAATTGTTTATGTACTGATTAATGTTTATTGATTGTTAAAGTAAACTTGTTATAATTAAATAATTAGTTTTAAGGATCTTTAAAACTTTTGACTTAATGATAATAAATTCAAAATAGTTTATTATACTTTATGTACTTTTAAGGTACAAAACAAACTTAGAGAATTAAGGTTTTAAAATTCAAAGATTTGTAACAACAAATAATAATTCAGTACTCTTATTGATGTTAAGAAGATTGTATAGATATTTGAGATTCATTAATAATTCTTGTTTGTTAACATTTTAAACTTTGTTTGTAAACATATGTTCATCAGTTTTGGACTTAACCAAACATTAAATGTAAATATTTGATTTATATATAGCTGAGACTGTTAAGGTAACAAGATTATAGTGATTCTAAAATGTTGATTGTTTTGATGTAGTGTAATTAAATTAACAGAATAAATTATGGTTTTCAATAGAATAATGTTTAGAGAAGTAACTTAGTGTTTTAAACTGTAAACTTAATTGATGATGTACTAATTTAAATATTCTGAACTTAAATTGAATTTAACTTGTTTTTATTGTAGGTGATTAGGTAAACATATTGTAAGTAATTGTAAGTAAACATATTGTAGGAAAAAATTATTCTTTGATCTGCTTGGTTTAAGGGATATTCAAGGTTGAACTTTGTAAGGTGAATGTTGTATAAAAAAAATTTTTTTTATTTCTGGTAAAAGGTAGGTGAGGTCTAAAGCCTCTTGCTAATTGATGTTAGTAGTTTGTCCTCATTATTACTAAAGCCTCTTGCTAATTGATGTTAGTAGTTTGTCCTCATTATTAATAAAGCCCCTTGCTAATTGATGTTAGTAGTTTGCCCGTATTATTACTAGAAGCCTTGCTTCTAGCATTGAAGGTAGGGAGGATATAGGATGCTTCCTATATTATTGAATTATTTATAGGAATATTTTTATTTTTAATTAAGAGAATTGTAAACTTATATAGTAATTGAATTGTAAGATTGTGAACCTTCCAGCAGTGCTGAATTTCTTGTCAATTCGGGTTCAAGGAATGCTAGAAGCTTCCTTTTGTATGTAGGTATTGAGCACAGGTTACATGTCTGGGTTGGATAGGTACCATTCAACACAGACATTGTGTTGCTCAATTTTGATTGGCCAATGTGAGGTTGATTAGATGGTGGGAGGGACTTCTAGATCCTTCCGGTGGCTTCAACCACGTTTTCAGGAGATTCTTTGCTGTGTGCTCAGAGAGTGTAGACGTATTAAGGTTTAGCCTACTCTTGCCGTTTTGATTTTTCGGGAAGAAGGTTGAGTTTGTTGAGTTGTAAGATTAAAATTTATTTTCAAAATTTAAAGTCTCAAGTTTGAATTAATTAATCTATAATAGTCATTTTAGTTACTTGGAGAAGTCTTCAGCAGATGTGCGAGGTACTGTGAAAGTTAGAATTTAATATTGAAATAGAAAATTACTTGATGATCTTTTCCTGTTCAATTTGGTTTAATCAGGAATAATCTACTGCAAAAGAAAATTTATTTAATCTTCTGAGATTCTATATATATTTTAACAAGTTCCTAAATTTAACATTCAAAGCCAAGCGGATAAATTCTAGATAATTCAATAATTTGTAAATTGGAAATTTACAGAAAATAAGTAGTTTGAAAATTGATACAATTTTGACTTTAACTGGTTGGACATTGTCTTTGTTCATAAATTAAATATTAATATTATCTTAATTTGTTTGATTTTTATTTTGAGAAGAAGTCGTATTTTATTATTTGTTGTATTTTATATTATAAGAAGATTATTTTATTTTGAAGTTTAATGAAGATTTTTATTTTGAGTTTGTGTTGAAACATTAGCACTGGGAACTTGAAGGACACAATTATTGAATGATTGATTGATTGTTAGTTTTAAGACTGGACTTGTGAACTTTTGATGGGTTAAAAACATGAAATAATTGAGAATAAATTCTAAGTAAAAAAGATAGCTTGGCGTTGCTGTATTATTGATTTTAAATTTTATTAAAATTACTATTATTTTATACTGAGTTTAATTATTGAATTCCATTGGAACTTGTGCATTCTTAAAATAAAGGATTATTAGTTCAGAACACAATTAATCGCTCTTATACTAAAACAAAAATAGTTGTGATTTGTTTATAGAAGATAACCTTACTATAGACACGTTACAACAGTATAAAATGTAGCTGCAATAGGGAATACATAGGTGAGACAAAAAGACCACTAAACGTAACGATAAAAGAACACAAAGAAAACACGAGAAAGGGTTTCACAGAAAAAGTCAAAAATTGCACACCATTGTTGGTCCGAAGACCATCATATGAATTGGGATGAAGCCCCACATAATACATCGGGAACCACATTTCTTCAAAAGGAAATTAATTGAGGCAACATACATTAAATTGGCAGACCAACCAATCAGTCAACCATCAGTCGAGGTTAGGCCGCTTTGGTTGCCAATTCTAAAAAATGAACTAAAGAGAATACCAAAAGTATCAAACGGATCGGATATTTATAATAAACCAATGCGGAGTCACAATATGGTTTTAAGAAGTTCATCTCGCATGAAACCAATAATAACGAAAGGGCACATTCCTGTTCCCCTTCCCTTGTATTTCCGCCATCTTGTTTTAGCCAGCCGTCACGATTACCATTGGCTAGTCCTTCTGGTCAGTCGTAGGTGGTAAGTAGACGAGTGAAGACGTATTGTGACCTGTATTCCGTAGTTTAGTTAATGATTAGTGTTTTGTGTAGTTTTGTATTAAGTGCATGTCTTTAGTGTTAGTGAAGTTGACAAACAACATGTAGGTTGTGATTCCTGACTCAGGCGTGCCACAACGCTTTAGTAAGATTTGTTTATTTTAACCTAGTTTGTAATTATGTATTAGGTTAGTTCTTTACCTGAAGAAGAGTTCAGATTGCAGATCTCGAAACGTAGTCTTACTGTTTTCTTGTTTCACTGAACGATGGCAAATGTCCGGAAAAATCCTGTTTCCTTCACGTTTAGATATAAGTACACGTAAAGAACCATTAATTATCCGAATACAAATTTGAAGTGGAGACTGAGAAGTGTTGTGTGACTGAACTTCGACTTTTAATGACATGAAAATAAAGGTGAATTGAGTAACTTCGATATTATTCTATTGGCTAAACCAATTATCTTTAATCGACAGTTTCGTTGCTTCCTCGTTGTGGGCCTTCTTCACACATGGGATCCGTCACAAGCGTTTACCAAGGAATCTGGCTCCAGTGATTTTACGCAAAATTAAGTTAAGTTTAACTTACTTGATTTTGAATAAGTCGCAATTGATATTAAGTACCAAGTTGATTATTATTCCAGAAGGATTAATAAGATTCATTAAAATAATATTGTAACTTAATATCTATAAACGAGTTTAAATATTTTTATTATTATATTGTTTGAATTATAAAAGAAAACTAATATTATAAGACTATGACTCTGATTTCCATATATAGTTTCCTATAGTGACAACTAACTGAGCTAGTCGGTAACTAATTAATTAATAAATAAAAAGGTGACGGAAGCGTCATATTGCTTTGGGCTCGTCAGAACAGAAAAGTCCAATTAGACTGAAGTGGCTATTACAGTTTAATGTAAAAAAAGTTTTTCTGAGTCATTCACAGTTAATAATCAATATCGTATATGTACTGGACTTTAAACAGTTCAAATGCTTAATTATGGTTTTTTTTTTTACTTAATACTTAAAAATATGATATGTGAAACAAAGCATGGCATGTAAGATAAGTAACAATAGATAAATTATAACAAATATAATAATTAAAATTAAAGAAATTAACACAATATTTTTGATATTAATAAAAAAATAAATAGAGGTACCAAAATATCAATATAACATTTCTCTTGCCAATTTTAATAAAGCTTTAATCTTAAAAAAATATATATTTAAATATTTTTACAAGTGTTGAAAACGGTCAATATTAGGTCCCTTATCAAGAATTAAATTATAAGATCTTATCAAGCAGCATATAGGTGTAGACACACGCACGGGATTGCGTGAGAATGTTGGAGAGTAGAAGTTTATTTCTACTGTTAAAACTGATAACGCCAGGCCACGCTGTCATGCCAAACTTGCTGCCATGGACTTCACCAGCAACATTTTACACCGTGAGTTTGATGGTGTTCAATCATATTGGACTTTTCTTAGTCCCTTCTTATTTATGTGCCTAGAATCAACTGAGACTGTTCATAGTATTTAGAACACAATGTAAATACTAGCAGGGGGCGGAGGTGCTTTTTAATTTCTGCTCTCAGATTCACATATATGTATATCACAGACTTTTCCGTGTCGAAGCAACATACATTGGGGAGTCATCATACTTTGAAAGCCTTGGTCCCTGAAACTAACTGGCCTTTTAGAATACCCGGTCTATAAATGATCAAAAATTTGGGTTGGTCCGACTACGGGTTCCTAAATTTTAGGAAACTCGTCAAAAGATCTTTAATTCCATAAAATCATGCCTGTGGTCGTTTGCTAAATTTTCTTCATGTGTCTGACCATGGAAAATACCGATTAGTTGGTGGTATATGAGGGGTTCGTGTGAAAGTTCCAGGATTTCAAGACCTACTGAATCAAGTGCCTATGGAAACCGTTTGCCATGGACACTGCTCACGGTAACTGTATACTGAGAGGTTGCAATCGAAATTAACGAGTAGTTTTATGTTAAAAAATGAGCACAAGAATTTTCATTGATAATTTTACGTCAAATGTACTGTAAGGCATTCAAAGAGCTCATTACAAGAAGAGATAGAAAAAAATAAAATTTTAATTATTTATTTATTTTATTTAAAATTTTTGAAAGCCATACTAAAATCCATGGTCATCGCTGTCATTAATTTCAATAAGAACAACGATTCATTAATTACAACAAAGTAAAGTAAAGTCTAATTGTTTTCTTACACAAATTATATAATTGGAATCAAACCAAAGTACACTTTGCAGCTTCATGCGCAATGCATAAAACGAATAAAAATAAACTTACAACTGAACAAACCGATTGTACGTATCACCTTTGAATATACTGAGGGCAGCGAACGCTTTGTATGAAACAGTTTCGTATGGAACCATTGCAGGAAACGCCTATTCATGAGAAACCTTTGTACGAAGAATAAGAGGCCGTTCATCATTTCTGCTACATTTATTTCAAGAGCTATGCGTATTATTCTCTCGGAGGTTTTCCAATAATTTATCTTCTGTTGGGTTGTTGTGATTGACGCAAACGTAACTAAAATTAATGAACTATTCTACTATGATGAATATTCAATATTCTACAAACAATGCCAGGTACAAGAACTATAAGAATATAAGAAATATACTAGAAATAAACAATAATGTATTTGATTAAATAAACAAGTGTTATATCTTATGGATTTTTAACTGGATAGTCATGGATAATAAAACAACAGTAATAATGTATTTATATGTTAGTGATGTATCTTTATACCTTTAATCTTCTGATTCCGTAAAAGATACGTTCAATTAAATATTTGGTATAAGCAAAGTTGACCTATAAATGTTCCTTTCTGGAGAAACAATCAGGATTCTTTCTTTTGTATCGTTGAATTAATTGTTTACTTCTTGAACTATTCATTCTATATGCTCATTCTATGTTTAACGTTTGATATTGACGATAAGGTTAAATATAACACTAATTTACAAAAAATATAACGATTGAAAATGTCCAAAATAATATTATACTTTGGTTATATTAAGTTTTAGAAATTTAACAAAAACATTTTTGTTGCAATAAATATGATATTATCTATTGAGATATTTTCGGCTGTGTTTATCTAGTTAAATTGTTGATGTAATTTACACATACAATAATATATACATTCCTTGCTTCTTCCTCCACAGGCTTGTAAATCGCAACATGGTCGCACCCCGACTAGAAACAGTTTTGAGTCAAATCATCTCGGACAATTGACTCAATTGACTATAGTATATACTAGGCTATACTACACCGACCATTATTTAACTGTTCATTGCACTGTAATGTTCTGTAATTATGTTAAAAGTTTCACGAATAGTTCCATAAAGCACTATTTAACTTTGGGAATTAAGTTTTACTTTAGATTGGTTAAAGTTTATTACCTTTGGAAAATACGTATGGGAACTGATGTAGGTGTATTCAACTAAGTAAAGTATATAAACATGATGTAGCTATGGTAGGAAGGGTTAATTCAATGTGAATGTTAAACTTAGCTCCATACTACCTTCGCTGCCTTCCTTGCAGCGTGTGAGAACTAAGTATGGAGCGTCTGAGTCATATTCGTCCGAAACGATCCGAAAAGAGTGGCGGCGATAAGCTCAAAATGAACTCTTAGCATAGTTTCAACATAAGAGACATCTATACTAAAAAATATATTGTAATTTATGTGAAGGGATAATCTCATTGTCTCGTCAGGTGCACAATTGAGTGCACTACGTTGCAACTGACACAATCCCAAAGCTCGGTGGAGAAACCGAGTTTTCTACACAAAGCGTAACTTTTAACACGTAACGAGGCGGTTCCGAATTCAACATGAGCGCGTTAATTTCCTCACAGTTAACTATGAAAGTGCTTAACCGGAGGAAGAAAATAACGAGTGGAGTGAATTGTTTATGCGTTTTTTTCAAGGTTGTTGATATTGTAGAGTTGAAAATGTGAGCAATCATTATAAGCTATCAGAATTTTCACGAGGTAATACAGCTTTTTAAGCTAATCTCGCACACTTGATTTGTAATATAAATAAATTTGTGTTTAAGTTTAATTTTTTTATTGGCTTATATTAGTAAATTACTTCTAATTATTATTCCAAATTTTACGCATTTTTTAATACAAATCCCTCTGAATTTAATTATTCCTATACAATGTAAAAATAAAACAACTATTTCAGTTGTGCTACTTAACGACTGTGTAAGCTCATAATGTTAGGACGAAAGATTAATGAAAGAAAAATGTTTAATACATATCCTTTTATTTTTTAAATGCTTTTCGCATGCAATTCCAAGTACTATAACGGCAACTCCTATAACATCATACTACGCAATTAGTTAACAAAACATGTTTCCTTGACCTGCAACTCCAAATTAACAGGTTTTTGAACCGATTACTATCCATACTAGTGTAGTGTTCGTAAAGCAACCTCAGCTCGTACATCAAAGTTCATGGTCATTCGTCAGAGAAATATGTATTACTTGTATTAATATTTTGTAGTACTTGTTAAATATGATGTTTAGTCGATTCGTAACATAATATTGCAAACATTTGTTATTTCCAACGTTATTTAAAAAATGAAAATCCTCATTATGCTTGTTTATAAGACTGTATAATTTAACATTTTTAATACATTTGCTTTGTAGTTTAAAGAATATTTTGGATTTTTATTGCAAATTTGTTGATTCCACTGGCACACGACATTACATGTTGATTATAGGCTGATATGTCATAATCGATTATGAAGATTTTTGAGTAGATTGAAGATTTGTTTCTAAACATTATTTCTCACTCTTAGGTCTATTGATCATATTTATATCTATATCAAAGATGTAAGTACGTCACACGAGGTCTCGCGTAACAGGCTTAGCTTAGTTTGTATACGAATTTCAAATATATGACCCATTTCATGCTCTATACGTCTTGTGGATAGACAGGTATACAATCATACAACAAAGATTATGACTCGAAAACTACGAATTATTAAAACAAATTTTGTATAATTAGAATTTAGAATTAAATTTTACCCAAGATTACATAACGTATGAAGTCTTTTCGACATATCTTGCCATATTATACATTACACTTTTGTTCATTAAACTAGGTTTCATGTTAGTGTTTAAATAATAAACGTCTGCACATCTAGACACTCTAAAGTGAAGTTTTATGTGTTGTGGTATTTAGGCTACACGTGCTAATGTGTTACGAGTTTAAATCTCTTATTTGTGTACTGAGATTTTATACAAATTTATTTATGCTGCTATTTTGTATCGTTGCCATCATGGTTACCCATAAGAACAATGTAAAAATATTTGCTAAGGATCACTTAAATCCCAATGGAGATAAGGGCACAATCATCAAACCCAGTGTCCCTTATAAAGAAATAAAGCTTTATGCACAGTTTAAAGGCAATAGGTCATTTATTTTTGGAAATATGGTGTGGATAAACAACTAGATACATCAGACAGACAGAAACATTTTTCCAGCCACACGAATAAAGGTCTTCGCTAAGGCTTAGCCAATTACATTATATTTTGTAGTGTATGTGTCTTTAATGTCGAAGCAATGCGATCACCGACTTTTTTTATATATTCAGATGATGACATCATGACTCAAACTCAGGCTGATGTGGTGTCTGACTCATCACATTAGGTATTAGCTCAAGTAACAGTTTACTACTTTCATTACCTCAAGTTTAACCCACCCACTTATTTACATCGAACCCATGTTATGTGGGACACTTTCTTCTAAATAATGGTATATAAGTATAACTCACTAGTCTCCTATTTTGTAGGTGTTTTTTATTATACTATTTACACAACGGATTTCATACTAGCCTCAGGTTTATCATAACTAAATGGTATCTAGATGACGTGAAGCTTAGTTCTTGAAGCAATACTGCACAATAGAATAACTTTAAAATTATTGACAAACATTTTCATGTTAGAGCCATATGTACCACCTATGAAAACGGGATTTTATTCTTAATAAAACGAGTGCTAAATAATTAAAATTGGCTCCATGCTTCGTTTTTTACCGACATTGAATACTGGCCTTCGAGTTAAATTCTCTCTCTCTCTCTCTCTCTATCTATATATATAAAGTTACTATAAATATATAAGGTCGAGAAATGTGTTGTTTAGAGCCGCTAGCCGCCATTTTGTAGTTTTTATATACTCAAATGTAATATCTTTAAAACTATTTTAAGCTAAGGAATTTAATCTATCTGGCACATAGGTTTTGATAGATAAGAGGAAATTAGAAACAATAATAGTGTTATTTTCCTTTAATAATAACAAAACATGGCGTCTGTTGAAAATATTTAAAGTTAAAATAATTTATAAAACCAAAAATGTACTAGACCCCAACTATTTGACAAATTTCACTACAATTCAACGATATTTGTATCAACGAAGTCCGCCAGTGCAATAAGCGACCACGATCAATTTAAAGGTACGCTTGCACAAGCCGGGGGCAACAAACATTATTTTGTCCATCAACTGATGGTATATTCTGGTACGTAAATGTCGTTTTAATCGGTTTCAGGCGAAATAGACGATTGTTATTTTAAAATGATTACCCTTTAAAATATTTTTTTTTAACATAAACTATAAAAATGTGTTTAATAAATCCACGAACAAAGGCATTTAAATTATAAATGTGATTAATTTTGCAAAAATATCCTAATAAAAAGGGATTTATACAAAACATTTAATTTATTACATTGGGTATATTGTATCAAATATAATTAATGAAAAGGAAGTATAGTTAATAAAATATTGTTCATAATAAAAAAAATATTTTATAAAATAAATAAAATAGATTTTCTTAAGGACTAGGACTAGTAATAGTGTTATTGTTATTATTTGAATTGTATGTGAACCAAGAGAAAGAATAAAGGGTTTGATAATACAGACTATTTTATTTAGGTTAACGAAGACAGTTTCAAGTTAGGAAAAGAGTTGAGTGTTTACGTTTTGCTTATAATAACAGGAAGGTAAAGTCCATAAGCAACGTGCTTTGTAAAGTTTTCAGTAACTTTATAAGTAGTAAGCCGTTGATATTAACTTCTTTGTTATGAGTGTACCGCTTTGAAGTGCTTATAATACAGCAGTCTTACCTATGACATAATAAACATTTACACTTTAAAATATTAATAAATATATTACAACTTACATTAGTACCAGTACATTACATTAGTATAAGTTTTAACTGCATACTGAGTGTTAAGTAACTGGAATGTACCAGTACCTCCTATCAAATATTTTATTAAACATATGTAACATACACAGGTCAGTACAGTTTTATTAGTTAATTTAGTTATTTTTAATCCGTTATCATAAATGACATGGTCATATTATTTACATGTTGCCATTATATCCGTAGTTCAATAAATAGCAAGCTAATAAATCAAACTCTATAGAAGAAGGTTATGGGTTTGGTAGTTTCCCTTAAAACATTAGAAGTTATATTAAAAAGAAATGATTTGGGAAATAATTAATTAAAAATGGAATTACCAGAGATGAGTAAATGCATAGAAAATGTGCCAGAGTAAGGGTATAAATTTCAAAATATAATGTATAAAGGAAGTTAGAGCTAAGAATATATCTGAATCTCTCTAACTAACTAATATGTAGATACTTTTCATTATAAATACATTGTACTAAAAAGAAACATTTTGATGCAAGATATGGCTCCTCACCTATGTCACTCTAGCTCTATCCGCTGTCGCAACGCACAGTATTACAAAATCATGAAAAAGCATACTTGGTAATAAAAGCCGCATAGACAAGCAGTTAGAAAGATGAACTTGAAATATTTATCTGCAATAAGAATGTAAAGAAAAGATTATGACAAGGGATTAAGAAGCTAACCTGATGATTCAGAATTTATTTTATCTTCCTTTATTCACTTCAAACACCAAGAAATTCAGATAGGAAAATAGTTTTCTCAATCGCAGAATAACGTCAGTGCAAGTTAGCAGGTTTTAAAAGTTTGATTAAGGGACAGAGAACATTATTGTTTACTAATGGTCATGCAAATGATGAATTTGGTTTACAAATATAAAAAGTAGTTATTCCTGATAAAATTGTTATCTTGCTATCAGGTTTTTTATCATTTTGGCACAATGTGCACCACTGCCAGCGATAACCATTCAAGCCGCTCTGACGACAAGTCCGTGCCACAACGTTGCTGCTTTGTGTATCAGGTCTCAATGCACTAAAAAAGGTTTACAATTATATAAAAATACTACAAAATATGCATAGTAATGCAGTTTAGAAGGGTGATATTAATATAATATTTTGGATAATAAGCTTATAGTAGATAAAATTAATTAGTTAATATAATAGTCACGGGTTTATTTCCCTGATAAACACTACTGCTTCATAATAAAACTTGTACAGATCTTACATTTCTCAGAACGTAGAACATAAATTTCCTTGAAATTGCAGTTGTATTTAAAAACTGTAAAAGGTCAAATAACAGTGCTTGTTTAACTGATTTGACATTTTTGGAGGATGAATTAAATGAAGTTATTGGGACATTGCTGAAAATGAACTTAATGTAAAGTAAATGTTCTTGTATGTTCTATAATATGTTATTTCCATTAAATAAAAACAAGTAATAAAATGGTCGTTAAGAAAAATAACTAATATCAGCCAAAAATCTGAATCTATTGATGATTTTTAACTAATTATCTAAAAAGTTAGTGAAACAGTTATATAGCCTTTAAAAAATAGTTCAAAATATAAAATTATTATTGGCAGATTGTAATAAAGACTCATTTTAGCGGTGATAATGATATGTAATGTGACTGGTAATGCTTCAGATAAAAAAATTACTGAATCGAATCGACAGATGGAATTATTGTTACAAATCCTTGCGTTATCGTTCAGGAGATGACAGATAGCCTTATATCGGTACAGTCTGACAACCCAAGTACAGCCCGAACTGCAAACTTGTATTTCTTACGTTACAACCTGCAATTGTTTTTCACATCTCAAATCACGGAGGAGAGAATAAAACTAGTAGTAGAAAGTGTAAGATAGTAAACAAAATACTGGATAATGTAAGCGTTCAGATATTACAATTCACTTTATTAGCAGCATTAATTTGTTTTTATTTTCAATAGGAGTTTTAGCCAAAGTTTACAATTTCTGAAAATTTAAAAATGATGATCAAATGATTAAATGAAATTTTTCAAATTCTGGAAGTAAAATATCTTGCAAACTAGATAGTCAAAGACCAAATACAAGTTAATTAAGGTATTAATGGTTATTATTGCGAAGATGGTTAAGATTGCGAAGTGTTTAAGTATACCTGTTTAAGTAGCCTAATAAAATTTAAGATAATTAGTTAAAAGTACATGTTTTAAGTGTTAATCGATTTGATTTCGTGACCAATAAATGTAATAGAAGTTCTTCTATTAAATGTTACAGAGAATATTTATGATACTCAAAACTGTAGTTTTAAAGATACAAGGCTTGGGCTTTTGTGCAATAATCCTTGGATTTAGTGGATCATGAAATTATCTTTGTAACTTAGAAGCTGAACGAATTGGAGGAATTACGTTATGTTGATTCATAAGTTTCGTAGTAGACAGGAAACTGCAATGAAATGTATGAATAAAAATATTTAACCAAATATGTTCCACAATGGCCAGGACGGGTGTAGTATCTTTTTATATTTTATAAAATCTATCTTTTTATTTTTATTAAAAAAAAAATAATTTGCTGATGGAATTGTAATTCTCCCTATCTTGTTGACTTTGGTTTACTTGTTGATATTGATAAATCATCTGTTTACTCGTCAACGTTACTCTAGCAATAAATGGTTTTCTTGGCTTGAAAATACAGATTCTCACCACTCTCCATTCTGCAGCTTGTACTTAAATAGCGTTTAATTGTGAACCTTTAGAAAATGTATTAAAAAACATACGCTTTACTTTTGAAGAAAAGATTAATAAATTGTATATAAAATTAGGATCATTTATGTTATTTTTATTATTCAACTGTTATTTGGAATATTTTTTGCATTCACTTTCTTTTGGTTTGATAAACTTAGATTACAGCACGGGTATGTTGCAGAACTCGAGATATTTCCCGGATTAGTCATATATCATGTAAGTCTAGGCTGTGACTACAGGACGACTGTTATATTATACATCAATGGATGGCAACTACACACATGGTAGTTGAAATGTTAATACAGTAAGAGTACGTTGCACCATATTATGTTGCGTAACCGGCTTTGTTGAATTTGAAAACAATTTTCAAAACTATACCTAATGTAATTCTAGAAATATCCGTGGGCAAACAAGATTTCAACTTCCCGCGTTGGGAGGATAAACCGGTGTTAAAAATCACAGTCATTACGGTTAACGTGACAAGCGCAGCGTGCGACAAATAAACAGTGTCTGAGTTGTATGGTTCATTAAACCAATATTTACAAATTCAACAGTGAATTTTATTGTGTGTGACGTGTTGTGTTTCTACAACAATACACAGCCATTTTTCTTTGCTATATAATAACGTTGGCAGTCCTAATGTGGTCTTGCAGTTTATACGTATATTTGGATAACTTGAACATTTGTTTGGATTTCTAACATTCATGGCCTCGTGGATTATAATTGTTGGATTATTATAGTTGATTTATGATGTTACACTCCAAATATAAATTATTTAATTCTCAGAACAATACAATCCAACAAATTAATCCCACTGGAATAAAATGAATGAAGTTATAAATTGTCGTCATTAACGCCTCATTAAACCTGAATTCAGCCAATTGAATCTAATAAATTTGAATAATTGATTCAGTTATTGTTCTCTTTCTTTATTAATTCACGATTTTTAGTTTTAATTATTAACGTTATAGTATTATTTATACAGAACAAATTACACAATAGTACTTTTAATGCTAATATGATTTCATATCTTTTAAAACCCTTATCGTATACTCGTATAAAACAGATGTTCTCTCTACAGTTACAGATAAAAATATATACAGTAATATAATGTCCCTAGACACAACTGGTTACATACTAATTAATTCCACAAATATATATATATATATATATATATATATATATATATATATATATATATAAATTAATAGCGTATATTTATCACTAATGTACATGTTTATATGAGTAATGTTCTATATAAACGTACAATATAAAATCTGTAAAGGTAAACTAACATTTGTTCTGCATAACAATTAATTGATATATGTAATTTAGTTTTGAGTATAAATTGAGTTTCTTTAATGGTCATAGTTTTAATTACAATAAGAGTTTATTTTCATAAGGTTACCGGTGCAACAATAAATGCCAATTTTTGAATTGAGTTTTGAGTATAATTTACAAGTGTGCACTTACGAGAATAATTAATTAATGTAATTATTTAAGAGTTAGTTTAGTTATTTGAGCTACACAGGACATAGGTAGTTCTTTTCGGAGTATGTTTTGGCGTACATTTTTTTTTGCTATGACTAGAAAATGTCCCATGTGGTTACCAAATTTATTTATACTTTGTCATTTTTCTTTTAAGCTACTGTTTAACCATTCTTTTTTCCGTGTTAAATCTTTAGAACTATTCATTGTCAAGTATACAATGTTGTACAAAGATTTTTAAAACGCCATTTCTAGAGCGTTTGTAGAAAGAACTGTCGGGTCCTTGATACTCCTTGATGTTGACCTTGGAAAAGTAAATAGAATCTGTATGTATAAAACAATATGAAAAAACTTTAAACACTTTTTTTAAACTTTTATTTTTCTTACGATGTACATTTCGAAATCTGCGATTTCATCTTCAGGTACTAACTAAGGTTCAGTTAATTATGAAAATAAATAATTAAAACCAATTTGTCATGTGTTTTTTTACTACCTGGTGGCTAAATTTGTTGTATCTAATGTTATGTGTGATCAATGTATATTGTTTAAAAGCCTATCGAACAATACATTTTTTGTTAGAAAATCTTTGTCATTTAATAATATATTATGATTAGTTTTGGCACTTATGTAAATTTCAATATGTTTCTAACGTAGATAATAAGCGACTTTTTTTGCTTGTGTGTAAAATTTCAAGATTTTTTCGATGTTAGTGTATGTATGACCTGTGTTATTTAAATGGACTGCATATTTTGAATTTGATGATGTTTTCAATGCCTTTATGTGTTCATTAAATCTAATTTTGAAGGATCGGCTGGTTTGTCCAATATAGTGGGATTGAAAATCGTTGCAATTTAATTTGTATACTCCACTATTGTTAAATTTTGATTTTGGTTTGTTGAATTGCTTTTGTTTTTGATTAAAAGTCCAAGGTTGTTCGAGGTTTTGAAAGTCAATTTATATCCTAGTTTATAAAATGATTTGTTAATTTTGTGACAATATTTACCAAGGTAGTCTGATTGAATGTATTTGATATCTCTTTCTTCTTTCTTCTTATTTTCTTTCTTTGTGTAGTTCTTCTGTAATACATCAATCATGCTTGGTTTATATCCATTATTTTGGGCCATGTATTTAATAATGTTTAATTATTTTATAAAAACCTTCAGTTTTCATCGGAGTTTTGTGTAATCTATCGATCATTAATTTGAATGCAGCCATTTTTTTGGTGATGTGGGTGATTCGATGAGGAAGGAATAAATAAATCTGTGTATGTCGGTTTAAAGGTTTATTCATATTGTGTTATACATCTATAAAACACTTTTCGAGGCTACATCTCTAACATAGAATCTGTAATAATCATTATGTGCAGTCATTATTTTACTTAGCATGTAGGAAAATTCACTATTATTTTCTTTAATTCAGGTAGATAGCATATCTAACTAACAGTTCCTCAGAAAGCCTTTGTACGTAAGTGTGAGAATATTGAGTAATTCAGGTGTTAAGTGCCTAGTTGTTGACTGACAGTATAATTAACTTGAGTGACGTTAAAGCCCTAGCGGCGCTTACACTATTCTCTTAGCCTGTCAGCAGCAACGTATAATGATTTATGAGCAAAATGTATATTAAGGACTGCACACGTTACAAACACTGTACATTGTGGTGTACATAGTACAATGTTTGTCTTACTCAACACAAACATGTTACAATGTGGAGACTACTAATATTTTGTCGTTTCATGATTTAGGAAAGCAAAATAAGCGTTGATTGCAGCAAGCGAAACCTATTTGTGTTTTACTTAAACCAAAAAGTAACTGCGTTAAACCAAAAAGTATTACACATTTTGCAACATACAAAACACACAGTTTCAAAAATTCTGATTTTCTTTCAACCTATTGACAATAATCAACTTCAAACAAAGAAATATCATTGTTAAATATCACTTTATGTTTCACTCGTCACACGATTGGTAAATTTACGTTACAGTTTCAGACTGGCAAGTTGATACTTACGAGCAAAGAACCGCCTGGTTCTTTAAAGCATCTAAACAGCAAATAAAAGTATTGTGGTACACTCTATGCTCCATACTTCTAAAAGTCCCAGGCATTTAGGATCATTCAGCCTCTGGGAGCTTCAACTTCTGGCAGCTCTCGGACTGTGGCAACAAACAACCTCTGGGGACTTCCGTTCTGTGGTAACTCCCGGCATTTTGGAGTTCCCAACAGAGTTAAGCTCTCAGAATCTAGGACATTTCAGGCTCTGGGACACTTCAACTCCTGATCTTAAGAAAATCCTTCCGGTCTGTGATAGCTTATCGTCAGAGAGTTTCTATCATCTGATAACCTGTGACTTCTGAGAACAAATGGCCTCGGGAATATGAGAAAATAGGGCGTCTGAGAGTTTCTGCCCTCTGGAATATTTTGGACGCATGAGCTCGCATATATTAAGAGTTCTCGACCTCTGGCAGCTTTCAGCCGACTCTTAACAACCTTCAGGCTTTGCACGGTCTCTGGTTCAGAGAGTTTTCGAACTCTAAAATGTACCGGCATCTGGCAACTCCCTGCCTCCTAACGCTTCTGGAAAGTTTAGTTTCTTATAGAAGTTTCCGGATTTTGAGAGCTCTCAGCAACTATGAGCTCTCTGTCTCTGGCAGCTTACTTTGTTCCGTAATTTTCCATCAATGAGAGCGCAAGGAAAATGGTAAATCCTTTCTTCTGAAAGCTCCTTTGGTCCTGGTCAATTGGAGCTCTCAGCCTCTGGGAAGCCCTTACTCATATCAGATCCAGGCCTCTGGCATTTACTGAGGTATGTTGTTAGATACTTATGGTCTATGGTAACTACTGAACTCCGAGAAACTTGGCTTCTTATGGCCTCCAACCTCTTTATAGTTCTGAAATTTGCCAACTCTCCCTGCCTTTAGAAGCTCCCAACCTCTGTAGAATCTGTAAATCCCTAGGAGGTTTCTAACTATTGATTGAGCCCACTTTCCGGCACTTTCCACTGAAACTCAACTCTTTTCACTAAAAATTTGAAAAAAGCATATCTTGTGTAAAAATTTATTATATTGAGTAACCATACCAACCATGGCTAAAATATATCTCAGGCAAGGAGTATTGAGTATTCTACATACAATTGTTTTTATTTTTGAATTGCACCCCCTTAGACCAGAACGTGATAAGGAAATATGCAGGGTTAATGTTTGTACCGTATGACGATAACACATGGGGTGGTGACTTCTGAGGTCGTAGTAATAAATACTAGAAATACAAAGTTTACTTATAAGTTCAGTTTAATTACGAAAACTTAAAAGCACCACTTTTAGATGGTAAAGGAAAAGTTATGTAATGCCACGTTGCTGCCAATTAGAATATAATAACTAAAAAGTATATCTTCTAGGTGGGCCTAAAATAACCAATGTTCTATTGAATTATGCGTACGACGTTTTACTTTACAAAACAATAATATTTCACTTCCCTTCGCAATAGGTAGACTCACAACCCGGGTGTCGGCGTCTTGGCACGAGACATTGAAGCTGTGGTCTAAGAACGGTTATTTCTAGAAGAGGAGTAGAATTTGGGAAGTGGTAGCCATCTATTCAAACAACACGTGAGATACATCAGCTACGTAAACTCGCCTAAAACAAATTCGCGACGGTATTAGCCATTTAATGATACAAATTACTATTTATAACAACGTGCTCGTCGCCATAAGGACGACGCCACAACCTTTATCTATCTCCATCAAGCAAATAAAAGATCTTCAAGGGTAAGTTACTTTACTATTCACATCTTTACTTTACGTTACATTCATTTTATACGTTTGGCATCAAAGGGCTAATTTAATAATACGAAAAGATAAATTTTACTTACGGACAAAGCGCGCGAGGTCTGATCGGTTACGTAGTTGGGCTGCTACAAAGGGTTAGAAGAAAAAATTCATACGCGTGCCAATTAGGTAGTTACTCCGCCCAATAATTTAGTTCCGGAACATTGGATGTAAAATAATATTATATTATACTGGCTGATTAGGTTGCGAAATTTACATTGTATGAAATTTAATTAACTAATTTACGGTACATGTTTATTACATGGAATGCCAATTCAATCTTTTTGTCCATGCGTTTTCAAAGCGTTTATAGTAGTTGCTTAGGATCTTGACTTAAGGACTCCACCTTAACTATTCCAAAACCTGTTTAAGAGTTACTCTTGGTCACAAGTTACAAATTCTTAGTTACAGAGTAAAATTCACTTTTTTACACAGGAGGGTTCGCTCTGGCTGGTTTATACCTTCCAGTTGAACCCAAGCTGGGCACAGGAGAAGCCTGGGCAACCTTATGGATGCCCAGAAGCGGCACATCACTAAAATTCTGCGGTGCAAGGGTAACTCGATAGGTCTAGTATACTGCAGCAGGTAACTGTTGTAGTTAGTGGGTTTTGTTTCCAAAGGCTATTGCTAACCTAGACATAAGGGCGTGCCACTCCCTGCCTTGCTTTGGTTGGAAAGGCTGGTTTACAGCTGGCTTCCTCTTCTTCCAAAAGGACATCACTTGAGAAAAGCGCCCTAAATTCTTCATAATAAAGCTCTACAGTATACTGCACCTTCCCCCAACCTTACCTATCCAGAACAGCCTTTCATTCCAGAAGCAGCAGAACGGCACTTATAGTACTATGAGCTATTTCTAAGATTCTTATCTAAAGAAAACAAAAGGCTAAAATTCATTCAGTCACAAGGAGCTGTCTTGCGTAATTCTGTATAAAAATATGATTGTGGTACTAGTGCACCTCTCTTTGGAATCAAAGAGCACAGATAATCTATGGTTTTAATGGACGATATTCTATTTTAGTGTGCATTTGTTGAAGAATTAACGAATTACGGTCGTATTTAGGTTTCCAGAAATATAAATTTTTATACGTTTAAACTTTAAAACTATAATAAACCCTCAGGGCCCATTAAATGGTCAAACTTGATAGAAACGTAAAATTCGTGTTTTATGCAGCGCCGTTCAGTATTTCTTGCAGTAATACGTCAACAAGAATCCATATTAAGTAAAATTATCGCTAAACAATTACTCTGGAGGACGGGTTTAACTATATTTTGTAATTTTAGTTTTGTATATGATCAAATATTCATACAGTGATAGTCAAGTATGTTCTTGATCTCCTCCGTAGACTAAAGGTAATAGTCTCGGCTTTCTAACCGAGAGATAACGAGTTCAAATCCCGGGAGGTCTAATACTACTAATACATACTAGTACAATATTACAATACTTTGTCAATCAAAACCAGTGCACTTCGAAGCCGGCATAGCTGACGCTGAAATGAGATTAAAAAAAAAAGAAAAAAGTATTTTGTTAAATAGTAATACTAAACTGTTCTCTGCTGTTACACAGCGATAGTAAAATAACTCTAATTTGTGTTGTTAAACACATGTAATGTAACTATGGTATGTGTTGCTAAACAGCGACAATCAAGTAAGTACACCATGTGTTGTTAACTTATGCAGCGCAGAGTCTCGTTTAGACTGCGAGGAAATCCTAGATGGAGTCAAGTAGCGTGAGACATTCGCTCTCAGTGTTTTAAAAAAAGAGATTTCTGTTGCAAGTATGTTTAAGTATATTTTCAATTTTACGAAATACCTCATATTGTAACTAAATGTGTTCTAGATTTCAAATAACGTTTCTTTTCGGAGGTGTAAAAACATTCTAGAGCCAGTATGAATTAATTAATTGACTGTTTGCAACGCAATTCCAATTATGTAAACCCTTATGGGCTAGAAGACGAGTTATTTATGAATTGCCGATTAGATGAATTCTCGTCTTTTAATGTAATATTCGGTCGTCAGAATTTTTACTACGCCATAATTCATGGAGTGCTCACTATTAAAATTACATACGACCACTTACTATAGATCTCAGATTAATGTGTAAAATGTTGTATAAAAATATTTAAGTAAAAATCACTTTAAACTAAAATCCGCTAAAATCTATAACGTTTTTTACTATTATTAAAAAATATTCCATGCATTAAATTTTTAATCTACGAATATTCAAGATTGTGCTTAACTAATAGTGTTGAAAAAGTACAAAAAATATATCCAATGAAGAGCCTGAAACCGCGATTATTCAGATTGAAATTTATTCTTTAGATTTAAAGAACAATAAACTATATCAGATAAGGAATAACTATCTTTTGAAGCAAAAATTATTATAATTTTATATTCAATAACACATATCATTTTATGTTTACTGGTGTTGAAAAAGGTGTACCTTTACGTAAATCGAGCTGAAAGGCAGTAATGCGATGTTTATTATGTTGTTCTTATTACAATTTATTATGTAATGTTTATTCAGTACACCACATGTATCAAAAGCATAATCGTAAAGGCATTGCCTCGTTCCTGGGTTATGTTCTCCTATATTTAAAAAGTTCATAATGTTTTAGCGACTAAATACATAATTGTATCACAGATACATTCAAAGTTATTTGTTAAACTCACACGTATATTTATATAAAGTAAAGTAAAGCAAATAGGGAATGTTTTATTTTACCAGGTGAAGTTATGGCTAAGAAGCCTTCTCTAACACTTAACCAGAGGACCCACGGACCAACGGCTTAAAGGTGACTTCCGAATCACCACCAACGGCCGCGCAGGCGGGATGCTTGCAAGGACAAGGTCGCTTCGCGGTTACCCATCCAAGCAGCAGCCACGCTTGACGTTCCTTAATCTGGTATCTTGTGATAACTGTTGCACCCGCTACACTGCGCATTGGGCATTTTTGCACACCTTATATAAATATAATATAACATAAGTCCAATCACAAAGACACTTTTCACAATTTTTTTAGGTTGTTTAAGCTTTACCATCACTGAACTCGAAAATAGATGCGTGGGCATTAACTTTTACAACAAATATAAAAATATCCTTTGTTTTTAAATGTATGATTATTTAGATTCCATAATTTAAATGGTATTATTGATCATATTTTCAAAATATAATAAATTTACTACTGATAAACTTATACAGATTGAAAGGTATTTACCTTAGAACCGTTATTGATACAATCTTGAAGTTTTGTGAAAGTAAACGTCAGTATTTGCTCATAAGGACCGACTGTGCTGGCAGCCATCTTAGTTTTAGCTTCATAAGAATAATACCCAATTCCAAAAAATTGTATGACCTTATTTTGGAATTACGGGTTGACTTATTTAGATCAGATTGATACAGATCTAAATTACGGGCTTTTCAGTGTTTGCTTGATCGTTCGAATATACACTTTGGAAGTAGACTAAAAAAAACTTTGGATTCGTTATCTTTAAAATGAGACATTGCTCATACGCTATGACTAAAAAAAGGGCGTAATAATGTTGGAAGGTTAACTTTGTTCTTATGGGGTAATGTTATATGGTATATGTGGATCATTTTACTTCACTCGGTTCTTTAGGTCAAATACTAGTTTCACACTTATGGTAGACTGTCCGATTTTATGAAATTAACAAATATGCGATTTCTCCCTTTAACGTCATGAACTGGACGAATATCATCATGCAGTTGATAGCGAAAGAACAAACCTGCAAAGAAACATACAGCATATTAGGTTATTTAACAGCAACTAGATAATGACAATGTTTCTTGGATAAAAAACAGATTAGAATTCTTAGGAAATATATTGTTTTAGAGTGGTAGAATGCTTTGGTACTAAATCCATTCCCTATAATATATTCTTCTACAATAAATAGTTTTTTTTTTAATAAATTGTTTTGGTTTATGTGTATGTGTACATTTATTTTATAATTTTCCCCTTAATAATTGTCATATTATTACAGAGTTAAGCAATATTTATTATTGAAAGTTTAAATTGATGCCACGATTAAGGAATCTGTCAAATGTGTATGTTTATAGCCATTGTACATGTATATGGACTTGATTATAAAGTGGATTAAGACTCAAGATTTAAGTTCAAAATAATATTTCTTTTGAAGACAAAATAATATATATAATAACTTAGCGCCTTCAAATAATGTTTGTCTATGTAATATAATGAAAATAATGCGCTATAATGCAATAAATAACAGCACAATGCAACATATATATAATATATATATATATATATATATATATATAATATACTAGCTGACCCGGCCACGCGTTGCTGGTGGCTCAGTAACTATAGATTAAATTAATATTTTACTCATTATCTAAAATACAATTAAATTATTATTCACTAATAAAGCTGAGAATAATTTAAATCTAAATCTATAAATGAGGTTGATAACATTGATTTTGAACAATTGTTTTGATTTAAAGTTTTTTTCTAAATTATTAAAATTGACAATTATCTCAATACTAATTTGTGCACAATAATTCTTGGTTTAATCTGTCTTATGCTAATACAAACAAATTTGATGACTTTCCCACACGTGAACAGGCCACATACAGTTGTCCATGACAAAAACACGTATTTTCTAAATCTAAACCGCAAGTCAATATTGTTTGACCTTGCGATTTGTTTATGGTCATCGCAAATGCTAAACGAATGGGAAATTGAAGCCTTTTGAATGGTATTGAACATTCTGACGCTATTAATGGAATTCGCGGCAACAGGACGATTTCGCCTTTAAACTTTCCAGTCAAAATTGTTGCTTCAAGAATATTTCCAGTGATCCTCTTGATAACTAAACGTGTACCGTTGCATAATTTAGGCGGGTTTAAGTTACGGAGAAGAATAATTGGTGAACCAATTTTTAATTGCAGATTGTGTGGTGGCATTCCAGGTAAATCCAGAGAATTTAAAAATTCGGTGGGAAAGTTTACGGCTTCGTTTTCGTCAACAACTGTATCGATTGATTTAAAAGGCATCAAATCACTGGGTAATAATTGTTGTATCTGGAAGTTAATTTTGTCGACATCAACGTTTCTTGCTGCTAAAATAGCACGATTACAGAGCCAATCATGATCTAAATAATTATTTAATATATCCGGGAAGACACTCTCAATTAGTTCACTTTTCGTCTCAACAACAGTGCAGAAATTATCTGGTAGTTTGATATACTGAGTATCTTGATACAGTTCAACTTCACCGTTTCCAATATCCAGCAATTGCTTAGAAAATACTTGTGCCAATGGATCATTTTGCATTTGTACTCGCATATTCACGGTCAATCGAAGAGTCTCGACGTTTCGCCATAAAAACGATTGTTTTAGACATGCGTTAATTTCGTCGGCAAAAGTAGAATGAGGAATAACTGGTAATGTCTGTCGGAAGTCACCAGACAATAGTAAAACAGTACCAACCGAAAAGTTTATCGTTGCCTTTCAAATCTTTCATACTTCTATCCAATGCTTCAAGTGAATGCTTATGGGCCATTGTACACTCATCCCAAATTATAATTGCACACTTTTGCAACACTGAAGCCATTCCACTTTTTTTTTTTATGTTACACACTGCATTTGGTTTGTTGTGAATGTCTAATGGCAACTTCAATGCTGAATGTGCTGTTCGTCCACCATCTAGTAATGTGGCAGCAATGCCTGACGATGCAATTGCCAATGCAATTTTTGTTGCGACCGTATCTTTGCAAGGATTAATGATATTAAAAATGTCTTCCCGGTTCCACCTGGTGCATCTAAGAAAAAAAATCCACCTTGTTTAGCATCAACAGTTCTTATAATTCGATTATAAATATTTTCTTGTTCAGTTGTCAATGATGGCTCATTATTCGCAATAATTGAAGCTAAATCAATTTCATTGTAATGTGTTTCTCGTTGCAAATCAGTGTTAAGTAAGTCAGTGGCCGGACGATTAGGTGCTGGCATACCATAATGACTAAGTGGTAAATTTGCAATTAAAGTACATAAATCTTCAATCAACACTAATGCTTCATTATACATCTCTGTGAAATCTAGATTTGGACATTGATTTGTTTGTTTGGCTCGATACAGGATGTCTTCAGTCATATAATTTTTATATTTCTCCCATAAAGTCAATGAATGTGTTGGATAACATGTCGTCAAGATTATTGCAAATAGTTTGACGCATACTATTGGGTGTGGATGTTAACGCTGCATCAGCAAGTGTCAAGTCCCAATGATTGTCTGCCTCCAATAATTTCAATTCACAACATGCATCTTGATATGTATTGAACACGCGACCATTAACTGTGCGCAAAAATTCAAAAGATGTTGGTCCAGGAACATTTACCAACAACAAACGCAAAAAGAAACATTCACGTTGTTTGGGATGTACAGTGTAAAGCCGTCCCAATGTCTTGGCTTTAAATAAACCTGGTATTGATGGATGTGGTGTTCCTTTTTTACGTGGTTCCCATTTTTTGCTTACATTATTCCACGTAAAATAGCATGGAACTTCGGTATACAATAATGTTTTTGCGAATTGGCCAAACACATCAGATTTTTGACACAAAGTAAAAAATTCAGTTAAAGTCGTCTTTGGTGGCTGAAGTGCTTTTTGGACAATATTTTTTTCAGAAAAATATACTCGCTGACCATTTTCGAGATGTACTGCAAGATGCTGAACAGGAGGATCTCTTTCGTGTATGGGAAAACTAAAAAATATGCCAGATAGCCTCGTTACTACTAATATATCTCCCCATTTGGTATCGTGTTATTTCGTCATTTCGGTTAATATTTTTGTACTTCGAATACGGCCAGATCACTTCCTTTATTAACGTATTTGCAAATGTACTTAATGGATTTCACGGAACTACAAAACTCGACATTAATATGAGCCTTATACGTTTTGGAAAGCAGTGGTGAGTATGGAACTACCCACCGATTATCAATTTCAACTTGATTTGTAGAATTTGACATTTGCATATTAAATGTACGGCCACCATGGTTAGTGTCTCTACGGCGATACAATGGATAACCATCGATATCCGTAATAGTATCATTCGTAAATGGTTTTGGGAAACGTTTCTTACATTTTCCATTCTCCATGCATGGCGACGTCATGTTAAAAGTACCACATGGTCCATGGATCATCTGACTGGTAACAACCTCAAACAACTCTGGGTCAGTTGATGAATCCGGAATTTCAGCAGAAATTATTTGATCTATTTCTTCTGGACGAAATTTTATTTTCAAGCCAAATCAAAATGTGAGCATGAGGTAAACCTCTCTTTTGCCACTCAATAGAATACAGCCAGCAACACGTATTACCAAAAATAGAATATTTAACGATTAAATCAATCATAGATTTCAATTTTTGTTTAAATACACGTGCAACGATATCATGGCGATGTATTGATTGTTGACCTGATAATAACAAAGTTTTTATTTCTTCCCAATTTGGGTTACACGTAAATGTAATGAACAAATCAGGTCGACCATAATGACGTACGTAAGTCATAGCATCTTGCATGTATTCTTGCATATTCCGTGGACTGCCTATGTAGCTTGAAGGTAAAATAAATACAGTTCCAATATCATTGATGCTTAAGTTTTCGTCGACGTTTCCGATAATAGCATCTCGTAAATGGATGTATTCCTCTGATCGTAATTTAGCTTGATTGAATCTAATGAATCGTAAACGTTCACTTTCGATCTTAGCGTACATATCTACAACGTATTGATGGTACAGCTGACGATATCGTAAGATATAATTGTCTTGATTAAATCTAATCATCAATCGGTGCGCATAGTAGTTCATTGAACTAACTTTTTTATTTGTTTCATTACCAGTGACTGGATCACGCTGTTTGATGTTGATGTGATATTCATCTTGCCCTTGCCAGAATATCAAAGGATACTGAAGTGCGTCATATGAACGATGTATATCCGAAATTACACTAACAATTCTATCTCGACGTGTAATTCTAATGTCTCTGTTGTTAGATGGATCACCAACCATAATAATAGCAACTTCATCTACAGTTTGGCGCGTTGAACCTGCCAGCATGTTCCCCGGATGGTACTTTATCGGCTTTGATGACAATTTGACAATTGTCACTTATTAATTGTGGTGATACCCTTTTAAATAGCTGAATAAGATGATTATAATTTTCGAAAAAAACTTCCAACGATTCCACAATTGCTCTTTCTTGTGCTTCTTCTATGAAATTATGCAGGCACCTAGTTGTCACAACACACGATCCTCACAACTGCCCATAAAATAAATTTGAAGAAACTTTGAATCCTCATCAGGCATCGGCATTAGTGACCCAATCTTATGATACACTTGGCCTTGGATTTTGAATGTCGTTTCAAAATTACGTCCATCAGATGTTAAATCGCAAATCTTAGTTGCACCAAAAGATGTCATTTGAAAGCAAGAATTAAATTTACGTGTCTTACATAAAAATAATTTCGAATCGTCTGATTCGCCAGCAAGAAGTGATTTCAAAGGTTCTGGTGGAGTAGGAAGAAGTGGCAGTACAATTTTTCCTGATGCACAACACATTCCAGTTGTTTCATTTCGAAATTTTAACGCGTGGCAATATTGACATATTTTATCCATCGCACCAATTGTAATTTTAGAATGTGCCGAGTAATTAATGTCTGGTTCATACTCAAACGCAAGGCGAAAGAATGATGCACGTGTTAATACACGACTGGTTTGTTGCCTCGTTCTTTCGAGTTCTCTAAATCTGGCTATATTCTGTTGTCGCGCAGTTCTTGCCCTTAATACATTTTGTCGCAGACGTTTATTACGCTGTTCTTGAGATTCTTGACTACGAATTTTTGCTGTTCTAATTCGTTGAGCTGCATTTCTTGCTGCAGTTTCTTCTTCTGATTCTCGAGCTCGCCGAGCGCGCTGGAGTCGTACCTTTCTGCTACACGGATTGTTGAGGTTAGATTTCTTCCGCGGCATTATTCTGAAACTGAAAATATTTATAATTGAAATAAATTAATAAATTAGATCGAAATTAATGAATGTATTAATTAACAATTATCAGGATTAAAAATCAAAATAAGTATCTTTCCGGGAGATAGTATTTACTCGTTTAAAAAGGAACTGAACTGCAGTGACACTCGACGCCAGTATTTATATCTGGGCCTTGAATTTCCCGAACGTTCTAGTGCGCATGCTTCGAGAAGAATCGATTGATCGATTGTTCGAAATAGTGACTCTCGAAGGTTCGAGAGAGAGCTTTATTTAGATTCAGAGCAGATCTCGAGAGCGAATGAGATACTAAAGCTTTGGACATTCTAATCAGAGATGGCGACTCGATAGAATTTGATCGCCAGATTTTGAGACTTTGATTCGAATTTGGCGCCAAGACTTTAATAATTCTCTAATAAAAGTAGTACAAAAATTTATCTGTTAACAATGATAATAATATTGTAACATAATACACAGAATAATTATAAAAATATCAGTCACAAACAATTAAAATAAGTACGATTATGTCGTGAATATAAATAAATATTACGTGGAATAAAGTTGTAGAATTTATATTCTAAAAAACAGAACACAGCGCTATCTATTGGGTGTATTTGCAACTTAGATGTAAAAAAAATGTTTGAAGAATTTGATCGATAAATGAATTTAAACCGCCATCTATGAGCACTTCATAAAACTAAATAGTAAATAAACACTTGCTTAATAAACATTTAATTAATACATTTTATTCGTTTATATTCACGACATAAGCGAATAATTCAGATAATAACTATCCTATCTTCTAAGTTAGACTAAATTACGGGATACATGTGAAATTTGATTGAAATTGGTTTCAGTCGTTTTGGAGTTTATT
>NW_025782739.1:0-27868 GCF_021130785.1 Homalodisca vitripennis
AAGTAAAATATTGTCATGATCCCACAAAACAGCTCTAACCCCAACAGTCCCTCGACTAACAACTAAGATGCAAAGTAAATGCAATTTTGGTGTACAACCAATTTTAACGCCTGTACCGCGGTTTTCATCATTAAATATGTCCACACGTGGCTGTGACAGATCGGACCACGCGGTTGGGGACTGACTGGACCTGGACCACTTGTTCTGTTACTCGCATATAAGGAGACAAGGCTGTGCTGAAAACGCTAGACGAAATTGTATCGACGGGTGCGTATGACGTTCACTCGGTCAACAACTACAACTCCACGCAGATTCACTTCATCAATTACAGTGTATAGGTGTCAGGCCCTTCGAGGAACTGGAACCGATTCCGACCGGAACGTCCCAGCTCGGAACTAGTTCCCACGAGGTAGTTCCAGTTCCAGGCGTTCCGTTCCGACTGTGCTTGTCTACTTATTTCAGTTTCTATCTGATTTCAGTTCGTTTGGCACTTTTCTAATACGCGTTGCTCCCTGGGAGTTAAACTTCAACATTGTAATAATATATACTATTTTATTTCGTATTGAAATTTGTTTTTGATATTATTTTTTCTGAAATTAATTCTCATAGGAAAACTAAAACACCAGAGCACGAATCAAAATCAAACCAAATCAACTAAGTTTTATTGCAGCGACAACATTACAATCTGTAACAAACGTCATAGATTTTAATCTAAAATTTCTTACATTCATATCACAAAATTCTCATTCACACCTTAACAATTTTACAACTAAGGCACCTTTGCAATTCATCGCCAATGTAACCCACATTAAAAACAGCAGAAATCAGCCTCGCCTAATTAGCGGTCTCCCAGTTAAATGCTAAAACCTCCCACCTAACATAATAAAACTGTTTTAAGCATTAAAACCTCCCCAAAAGGTGTCTGTTAGTGGAATTGTTTTATTGAAATTAGGCAATCTAATTAATAAAATTAACACTTGCCTGCGAGGGCAGTTGTTTAAAAACCACTGTTCTGTGTCTTGCAGTTCGTAGTAGGTTCTCTACCTCTCGTGTCTCATGCGTATGCATGTCACCGGCCTCATAGTTAAGGCACACTTTATACATACATAAACAAAGATGGTTTCCAAAATGCACAGATACAGGAGAGTTAACAGCTAAAATTATCTTAAAAGCTTTCCTGCAATCTATACTCATCTGAATGTTGTTTTTACGATTAATTCGGAATAGCTTTTTTGTTTGGAGTTTTTGAATGCTTTCTGTACCTGAGTGTCCTTGCGCACGCTCTTCCGACAGGACCACTCCTTAGTGCAAGATGGGGGTAAAGTATTAAGCCATAAATACGCCGTTAAACCAGTTCCTGACATGAGCAGTATTTTGCTAAAGAAATCTCAAAACAATAATGCCTGAGGAAATTTTGGCGCAAACATGATTGATGTTGCTTCATTTCAAGTCAAATCCTCGATCAAAAAAGGGAATCCAAGGCTTATTCCTAGTTAATTTTGAAGAGGAAGGATACAGCTAACAAGACGGCAGATTCCACAATGGTTGCCCACATCCGTGCAAAGCCAACATTTAAAACGTTGGATTTTGAGGTGTTTTGTTGTGAGATTTGTATGGCTTTGGAAGTAATTGTACACAGTTATTGATGTCAAAAAGGCCTGTTGTTCCATCACTTTCACTTTATATATGCACTAAAAACAGATAGTCGGTATAATCAGCCATACGGCACTAGTTCCCTCCATGTCAGAAGTGATGGTCCTATGTCGAATCACATATAAAGCAGGAACTGAGAATGGATTCCTGGGGAACACCGTCCACTCAGTTTCTATTGGGTTTTGAACGAAGTTGATTTGATATTTGGGGGCAACTAGGGATTCTATGACTATGGAGCTTAAGCCATTTTAAGCTGGTGTTGCTGAGGAATGGACACTGGCGGTGGACTCGTCGCGATGTCGAGCCGGTGTGCTAATGGATGGACACTGAAGGTGGGCGTCGCGATGTCGAGCTGGTGTGCTGAGGATTGTACATGGCGGTGTGGGCGTCGCGATGTCGAGCGGCTGTGCTGAGGATGGACACTGCGGTGGGCGTTCGCGATGTCGAGCGGTGTGCTAGGGATGGACAACCCGGTGGGTGGCGCACGTCGCGAGTGTCGAGCGGTGTGCTATGGGATGGACACCGGTGGTGGCGGCCGTCGCGATGTCGAAGCGGTGTGCTGAGGATGGACACGTGGCGCGTGGGCGTTGCGATGTCGAAACGCGTGAGCTGAGGCATGGACACTGTCTGTGGGCGTCGCGAGTGTCGAGCGGTGTGCTATGGGGGATGGGACACTGGCGGGGTGGGCGTCGCGATGTGTCGAAAGCGGTGATGTGTTGTGGTGAGCTAGGGACAAATGGGACACCGGTGGTGGGTCGTCGCGAAATTGTCGGAGCGGTGTGCTGGAGGTATGGGACACTGGCGGTGGGCGTTGCGGTTGTCGAGCCGGTTGGTGCTGAGGATTGTTACATAGGCGGTGGGCATTTCCGCGATGGTCGGAAGCGGTGTGCTGAGGATGGACACTGGCGGTGGGAGTCGCGATGTCGAGGCGGTGTGTCTAAAAGTGGATGGACACTGGCTGTGGTGGCGTCGCGATGTCCGAGCGGTGTTGCTGAGGATGGACACTGGCGGTGGGCGTCCGCGTGATGGTCGCGCGGTGTGCTAGGGATTTGACAACCGGTGGTGGGCGACGCGATGTCGAGCGGTGTGCTGAGGATGGACACTTGGCGGTGGGCGTTGCGGTGTCGAACGGTGTGCTGGGAGGATGTACACGGCGTTGGGCGTCGTGAGTTCGAATCGTGTGTGCATAGGATGGACACCGGCGGTGAGCGTTGCGATTCGAACGGTGAGCAGAGGATGGGACAGCGGCGGTGAGCGTTGCGATTTCGAACGGTGAGCTGCAGGATGTACACGGCGGTGGGCGTCGCGATGTCGAGCGGTGTGCTAAGGAAGTACAAGGCGGTGAGCGTCGAGATATCGAGCGGTGTGCTAGGGATGGACACTGGCGGTGGGCGTCGCGATGTCGAGCGTTATGCTGAGGAAGGACACTGGCGGAGGGCGTCGCGATGTCGAAGCGGTGGTGCTAGGGGATGGACACGCGGTTGGTGGGCGTCGCGATGGTCCGAGCGGTGAGCTGAGGATGGAACACGGGCGGTGAGCGTTGCGAATGTCAACGGTGAGCTGAGGTGTACACGGCGGTGGGCGTTCGCGTATGTCGAGCGGTGTGCTAAGGATGTACACGGCGGTGAGCGTCGCGATTTCGAGGCGGTGTGCTAGGGATGTCCAACTGGCGGAGGTGCGTCGCGATGTCGAGCGGTATGCTGAGGATAGGACACTGGCCGGTGGGCGTTGCGGTGTCCGACCGGTGTGCTGCAGGATGTACCGGCGGTGGGCGTCGTGAAGTCGAACGGTGTGCTGAGGAAGGACACGGCCGGTGAGCGTTTGCTATGTCCGTAACGGTGAAGCTGAGGATGGACACGGCGGTGAGCGTTGGCGATGTCGAACTGGAGAGCTGCGTGATGTAACACGGCGGTGGTGGCGTCGGCGATGTCCGAGCGGTTTGCTAAGGAATTGGTACACGGCTGTGAGCGTCGCGATTTCGAGCGGTGTTCTAGGGATGGACACTGGCGTGTGGGCGTCGCGATGTCGAGCTGTATGCTGATAAAAAGGATGGACACTGGCGGTGGGCTCCGCGATTTCGAGCGGTGGTGCTTGGGATGGACACTGGCGGTGGGCGTCGCGATGGTCGAGCGGTAATGCTGAAGGATGGACAACTGGCGGTGGGCGTCGCGAATAGGTCGAGCGGTGTGCTGAAGATGGACACTGGCGGTGGGCGTCGCGATTTCGAGCGGTGTGCTAGGGATGTGACACTGGTGCGGTGGGGCGTCGTTGATGTCGAACGGTGTGCTGAGATGGACACGGCGTGGGCGTCGCGATGTCGAGCGGTATGCTGAGGATGGACACTGGGCGGAGGGGCGTCGCGATGTCGAGCGGTGTTCTGAAGATGGACACTTGCGGTGTGCGTCGCGATTTCGAGCGGAGTGCTAGGATGACACTGGCGGTGGTGCGTCGTGATGGTCGAGTGGTGTGCTGAGGAAGGACACTGGCGGTGGGCGTCGCGATGTCGAGCTGTGTGCTATGGTGTGATGGACTCCGTGGATGGGCGTCGCGATGTCGAGCGGTGTGCTATGGATGGACACCGAGGGTGGGCGTCGCGATGTCGAGCGGTGTGCTGAGGATGGACACTGGCGTGGGCGTTGCGATGTCGAAACGGTGAGCTGTAGGATGGACACTGGCTGTGGGCGTCGCGATGTCGAGCGGTGTGCTAGGGATGGACACTGGCGGTGGGCGTCGCGAATTTTCGATGCGGTGTGCTAGGGATGGCACCTGGGTGGTGGGCGTCTGCGATGTCGAGCGGTGTGCTGAGTGATGGACAATCTGGCGGTGGTCGTTGCGCGGTGTCGAGCGGTGTGCTGTGAGATGTTACACATGGCGGTGGGCGTCGCGATATCGACGGTGGTGGCTGAGGATGGACATCTGGCGTGGGTGGGCGTCGTGAGGGGGTGATGTCGAGCGGTGTGCTGAGGATGGACACTGGCTGTGGGCGGCTCGCGTTGTCGAGCGGTGTGCTAGGTGGACACGCGGTGGTGGGCGTCGCCGATTTCGAGCGGTGTGCAGAGGATAGGGACACTGTCGGTGGTCGTTTGCGGTGTCGAACCGTGTGCTGAGGATGTACACGGCGGTGGGCGTCGTGATGTCGAACGGAGTGCTGAGGATGGAACACGGCGGTGAGCGTTGCGATGTCGAACGGTGAGCTGATGATGGACACGGCGTGACGTTGCGATGTCGAACGGTTGAGCCCTGAGGATGAACACGCGGTGGGCTCGCGAATGTCGAGCGGTTGCTAAGGATGTACATCGGCGTGAGCGTCGCGATTCGAGCGGTGTGCTAGGGATGTACACTGGCGGAGTGGCGTTCCCCGCGATGTCGAGCGTATGCTAGGAAGGACACTGTGTCGGTGGGGCGTCCGCGATTTCGAGCGGTGTGCTAGGGATGGGACACTGGCCGGTGGGCGACGCGATGTCGATAGGTAAATGCTGAGATGAATGTACAACTGGCGGAGGGCGGTTCGCGATGTCGATCTGGTGTGCTGAAAGAATGTGACACGGCGGAGGGCGTCCGCGATTTTCGAGCGTGTGCTGAGGATGGTACAAGCGCGGTGGGCGTCGCGATAGTCGAGCGGTATGCTGAGGATGGACACTGAGCGGTGGGCGTCGCGATGTCGAGCTGGTGTGCTGAAGATGGACACTGGCGGTGGGCGTCGCGATTTCGAGCGGTTAGTGGCTAGGGAATGTGACACTGGCGGTGGGCGTCGTGAATGTCGAGCGGTGTGCTGAGGATGGACACGGTCGGTGAGCGATGCGATTGTCGTGAACGGTGTGCTGAGGATGAGACAACGGCGGTGAGCGTTACCATGTCGAAACGGTTTGGAGGCTGAGGATGTACCCGGCGGTGGGCGTCGCGATGTCGTAGCGGTGTGCTAGGGATGTGACACTGTGCGGTGGGCTTTCGCGATGTCGAGTCGGTGTGCTGAGGATGGACCCTGGCTGTGGGCGTCTCGAATGTCGACAGTGTGTAGGCTGGCATCCCCAGCAAACAGAAACACCGAGAACTATTCCCGGAGTCGTGTGACAGCCGTCCCCGGAGCGAACTCACAAATATATTCCAATCTGCCTTGATAAACAGTCCTTTGTTCCTGTACAAAGGATGTCGCCAACCTACATGCAGATATTAACGCGACTGGCCTGTTTACCTAAGTTACGACATATCAATAATGTCCATCATGCATAGGCCTTAACAATGATAATGAATTAGTCTGAGTTAAATATACGAGAAATATATTTTTCTTTATATTCTGTACTCATCCTATTATAGAAGAAGAAAAAGTGCTTCTGTTCGTTTGCTCTGCTTTCCAAGCGTAAATTATTCAACTGATTGTACTGGAAATATTAACATGGATATTCTGACGGTCCTCGGTATGAGTATAAGCATATTCTCATTTTCGAAATATCTTCAGCAGAAAATTCCAGTAGACTTCTCTACTGTGTTATATATTTTTCAAAATCAGAAAATGGTCAAAATCAACAATGGAATAAAACGTTCAAAGACCGGAGTAAAATACAAGCTTTTTGGCATATTTTTTTTATCGTGGCTAAAAGGCAAAACTCAACATTAGGCGTCAAAAAAATATAATTCACGATCGAACCACTAGTGTTCTCTGTTTGACATCAATGTAATTTTAAATTTTATAGCACTAAAAGTTTCTAAAGGAAAACGATCCAATCCCATTTTGCAAACTTTGTATAGACTTCACCGAGAATCGAACTCCGAGTACCTTTGCGTGTGAGAGCAGCGGCCCTTACGAGCATCGAATCGTGTAATATAATTTCGGGGGGGTGGGTGGGGGGTAAATGTGTAGTCCATAACATCAAGTTATATTTTTATTTATTAATCGAAAATAATTAATATATATTATGCTTATTTGGTATGTATATTGTTACGTATTTGTTTACTGTTATTTTTTACCCTTTAATTTTTTTTTTTTGTTTATTTATTTAATCTCTTAATATTTAAAAAATTTTTGGGCCCCCTTTTGTCAGCGGTTTTTTTTGGGGGGGCCGGGGGGGGTGCATGTAGGGTTGGGGGGGAAAGGGGGGGCCGGGGCCTTTGGGGGGGGAAATGAAAAAATAAAAAAACATTCGGAGTCGGGAAGGGGGAAAAAAATTTTTTATTGCCTTAATAAACAGTCTTTTTTCTTTTGGGGCCCCCCCCCTCCTTTAGGACCTTTTTTTTCCAATAAAAAGTTTGTGGGTATACAATGATAATGTTTTTTTGGGGAAATTTTCCCTTTTTTGTATTCCCCTTTAAAAGGGTTTCTTTGCGGGGCCCCTTTTTTCAAAAAAATTTTAAAAGAGGGGGGGGGGGGGGGGGGGCCCGGTTTTAGAAAACCCTTTCTAAAAAAATTTTCCGGAAAACCGACCCCCGGAAAACTTCGGGAAAAGGAAATCAAAAAGGAAAAAAAAAGAAAAAGCCGGTAAAAACCAACTTTTTGGGTTTTTTTTTTCGTCAAAAAAAAAAAAAATTGGGAAAAAAAAAAAAATGCCAATTTTTCTCACAAAAATTTTTTTTTGACAAAAATTTCTAAAAAAAAACACCCAACCCCCCTTTTTTAGTTTCAGGAAATCAACCCAACCCCCGGGTTGGGGCACCCTTTGGCAGTTTTTTTTTGGGGGGGGGGGGGGTTATTGGAACCTTTTTAAAAAAATTTTTTTTAAAATTTTGCTTAGGGTTGTATATTTTTTTTTTTTTTAAAATTTTGTTTTTTTTTAAAAAAAAAAAATTTTTTTTTTTTATTTTTTTTTTAAAAAAATTTTTAAAATTTTTTTCCTTTTAAACTGAATTAATAAAAAAAATTTTGATTCATTAATTTTTTCATATTTATTTTAATTTTTTTTAATTAAATTTTTTTTAAAGAATGGATAAAGTGGGGGGAGAAAAAAAAAAATTCCAAAAAAAAGAAAAAAGGAAAAATCCTTGGGGAATTTTATGCTCTCTCGAATGAACTTAAAAATTTGTTTTAAGGTAATTAAAGGTTTTTTTAAAAAACCATTTTTTTAAAAATTTTCCTTCAAACCCAAGTTTTTAACTTTAAATGGTTTTTTTTTTCCGAAGTTGTCCCTTTAATATTTTTTCCTTATCAAATTTTTCCCCAAAATTTAGATAACAAAAAAGAAAATATTCTAAAAGCTTCTTTGAAAAAAAATAAAAGGGAAAATTTGGGATTTTTATAAAAAAAATTTAAGGGGGTTTTTTTTCCAACTTTGGGCTCAAGGTCCCCTTTGGAGGTCTTTGGGGGTTTTTTTTTTTCTTCAAACTGGGGCAAAATACCCAAGGCCTTTTTATCCAAAAGGGAAGGGTTAGGTTTTCAAGCAAAAATTTTTAAAAAAAAAAAAGGGTTTTCGTAAAACAGACTTTCTTTTAACCCAATGCAAAGGACAAAAAATTTTTGGTTTTTTTTTAAATTTTTTTATTTCCCAGTAATTTGGGGGGGGGAAAAAGGGATTCCCCCCCCCCGGTGTCCCCGTAAAAAATAAAGGGAACAAAAAACCCCCCTAATGGGGGGGGGCCTAGGCCTTATGGCTTTTCCCTTCAAAACAATCCCAAAATTAATTAATAAAAAAATTTTTCCTTTACAAATTAAAATAACCCCCCCCTGAGGGCAAATTTTTATTCATTGGGGAACCACTCAAGTTCCCCCCCCCCCGGGGGGAAAAAATTACTTTTAAAAAATTTTTAATACCCTTTTTCCCCAAATTTCGTGTAAAAAATTTTTACAAAAATTGGGTTTTACTCTTTTAAAAATATTCAAATTTTTAAAAAAAAAGTTTATTTTAATGGAAAATTTTTAAAAAGGTTTTTAAAATTTAATTTCATTAAACAAAATCAAAAATCTTTGGAATTCAAACTTTTTCCAGGAAATTTAAAATAAAAATTTTTAAAATTTTGAAAAATCAGTTTGCAAATTAAAAAATTTTCTGTTTTTTCCAAACATAAAAATTTCCAAAAAAAAATTTTCCCTAAAATTTCCCCATTTTTGAAAAGGAAAATACCATTATTTTTTTAAGGATTATTTTGAGGAAACCCCGGGAAATTTTCCATAATAAACCAATTTAAATTTTCAAATAATTAATTTTAGCCCTAAAAAAATTTTAAATTAGTACTTTTTCCCTTAAATTCTAAACCAATTTTTAAAATAAAAAAATAAGGAAAAATTTCCAAAATTAGAAAATTTTTGAAAATGAGTTTTTTTTTTAAAAAATTTTAAAATTTTTTTAAAAAAAAACCCTTTGAATTTAAAAAAAATTTTTCTTGGGATAATTAACATCCCCCGGATTAAAAAAGTTTTAAAACCTTGGGGAAAAAAAAACCAATTTCCAAGCTTTCAAAATAAAATTGACTTAGGGGATATTTCCAAACATTCCGGGCAAAAATTAGACAAAAAGGTTTCCCAATTTTTTTTTCCCCTTGTTTTTTTAAATATACTTCGTTAAAGTGTTCATAGGAAAATTTCCATTTTAGTTTTTTTTTAATTTTAAAAAGATAAAAGTAAAAAGAGTATTTTTGGGAAAATAATAAATTTTTTAAAAAAAAAAAAAATTTTGGGGTTATTAAGAAAAAAGTGAAAATTTTTAATAATTTAAACTAAAATGGGGGAGTTTTACTTTCAGGCTCAAAATCAAATGTTAAAAATTTTTTTAAAAACTTTAAAAATTTTAAAAATTTCAAAAACAGTTTTTTTTAAAAATTTTTTTTTTAAAAAAAACCGTTTTTTTATTCCTTTAAAGGGTTTTAAAACAAATGGGGTTTTTTTTTAAAACCAATAAAAACTTTTTAAAAACGTTTTAAAATTTTTTAAAAAGGGGCAATAATTTTGGTTTTTGCTTTCCCAAAAAATTTCCCCTTTCAAAATTTTTTGGGGTTTTTTGGAACCCATTCTCTTTTTCAGTAAAAAAATTTCTAAAAAGAGAAAGAAAAAGTTGGGCCTTGGGTAAAAATTTTTTTGAGTTTTGGAAAATCCCAAGTTGTCATAAGGGAAAATTTTTTTTTTTTTTTTGTAAATTATTTTTCCCCTCAAAGGTGATAAACCCCTTTGAAATCGTGATCCTTTTGTTATAAAAAAGAAAAAAAACTAAACCTTTCCTGTCTTTGGGTAATAAAAATTTTAAAAAGTTAAATATTTACCAAAATTTTTAAGCACGTTTCACCTTAAAAAAAAAGGGAAAATTTTTTCCCCTAAAAAGGGAACATCCAAAATGTACAAAATAAAACCTTCCATAAAAAAAAAAACCAAACACCCCAGTTTTTTTAAAAATTTTTTAAGGATTTTCTTTTTAAAATTTTTAACGAAAAAAACGCCAGAAAAATTTCCTTTTTTTTTTAAATTTGGGGGTTTTAAAATTTTTTAAAATTTAAAAAATAAAAAATTTTAAAAAACGAAAGACCCGAAAAAAAAGTACGAAAGCCCCAAAAATGTAATTTGGGAAAAAAATTTTTTGCTCTTTGACCTTTTGATTTTTTTTTTTAAAAAATTACTTATACATCCCAACTATACCCATACATGGGAACCAAAAGGTGCACAGAATTCTTTATGCCGTTTCCAAGGACAACTATGCTGTACTTTACCCTTTTGGCCAAAACTATGAGTTTCATCCTCGGACCGAGACGAATCTATATACGAAGTTTCAAGTCTTTTGGGACCGACGTTTTCGCACAGACAATTGTGATTTAAGAACGAATTTTTTAGGACCCGTTGATCCAAGCAGGAGAAAAAAAACATAGGTATGTCACTGACAGGATGCTTTCTTTCTTTCTTTTTTATGCATAATTATCTTTTCGCCTGACGAAGAGATGGGTTTTAAAACTTTGAAACGTTGTGTTATACAGTTATAACATTAAAAGATGGCGAATGTCCGAAATCCATAAAAGTACATATATTACAGACATAACACCAAATTTTTAATACCCGTGTTACTGTGTCGTTACGACGGTATTACAAAACCCGCGTCACTTAGTAACACCACCTAGGCCGAGAAACAAATAATGTTTTGGAGGAACGATGGCTGCTACAGAGCGGGGTTGGACGGCTTTTCTGATTAGAGACCTGAGAAATGGTTGGAGTACAACACGGGGAGGTAAATTTTTACGTGACAAGTTCCAAGTTCCTCGCCCGGCCCCCCTGGCCCAACTTTTCGAGCGTATCTCTTGGTACGGTGGGTAAATGAAAGGGTTTGGAGTGTCCCCCCTGGGGATGCGGAGCACGACAAAGCCACACCATGCGTTCTTCTTTTGAAGACGGGGGAAACAAATAAAAAGACTCGAGATTTCCCTAGGCCAAAATCTACCCAACACCATTGTTCGCAAAATGATCTTGAAGACACCCTTGGAATACTGTCTTATCATGTAGAGGGGTGTTGACACCCAAAAAAAATTTGAAGAAAAGGAATACTACCCCGACGTTGCCCAACCAATGGCAAACTTGCTTAATAGACAATTCTTGTTGAAAGTAATGAGGAAAGCAGATCGGAGAGGGGCGATGCTGGGCTGAAATGTTTTGGGGGGTTTATGTCACTCACCAGCGGGGAAAACGCTGCGGTGCATTAGCATTTTTCCCCATCAATTTAAAAAACAAAAAAAACCGGGCAGACGGGGTAACGCTTGTATACTTGATTATTCCAGCTGAATTTTAAATGTCTGACACCTCTACTTAAAGTTGTGGTTTCTGAAAAAAAAAGTTTACGGAAAAGATTAAAAAAGTGGTTTTCCCGGGGGATCAATTGGGGCTGAAAATGTGTCTCTAAAACACTTAACCATACTTTAGCAAAGTAATAAACATCATATTTTTAAAGTATAACAAAAAATTTTTATTGAGGAGAAATATTGATGCAATTGGCGAGCGGAGCTAAGCCCATCACTCGAAGGACTGGAAAAAAGTAATTTTTTGTCGTCTGTCCCCGTGTTATTTGAGAAAGAAAACCATCTACAGACTTAAATTTTTGCAAGAAGCTTTATTTCCCTCAAGAAAAAGGCGAAAAAAATAAATTTTTAACAAACTGGGAATAATCATATGAAATTTGACATGCACCAAGTAACATGTGTAGTTTAAAGAAATGACCTTTAGAATTGATATTTTATATTACAGTGTGTTATGCGGTACTTTGTACCATATTGTATTAACAGTGGGTTATATTAACAAATTGTAAATTTACTATCAAATTGAATTTCTTTTTTTGATAACATTAATCCAAGGGCACTCCACCAAATAAATAACTTTCTTTCCCCTTTGGGGAGATGCAAAAATTGGGGGAAAAGAAATTTCAGTGAATAAAACAATATTTTGAATAAAGTACACCTATTTTTTAGAAGCTAAAAAAAATCTGTAGGTTGAAAGTTCCATGGAATCCATTAAGAAACATTATATTTTAATGCAAAATGTATGTTTTCCTGTAAAAATTTTTTTTAAAAATTTTCCCCTCATTTAGTCGAGATAGCAGGCTTTAAAGCATAATTTTTTTGTTTAAATTACCTTACCCAAAAGCAAATATTCGAAAAATACTTACCTTCACGATTGTCAAAATAAATTAAACAAACAAAATTACTGTAAAACCATATGCAGTTCCTAAAACTGTTGTTTTTTGTTTTTCACCAAAAAAACAATGTATTTGAATCCCCAAAAAAACGGAAAAAGTCAAGTTATTGAATTTAAATTTTCTCAAGTTTACTTTCCCCTTAATGCAACGTTGAAATCTGATGCTGTCACAGACTTTTCTCCTGGAAAATTTTCGTATGTTTTTTGAAGGATGAAACAAACTGTGACGAAGAAGCTCAACTTTTTAAATAGTTTGACATTAGAGACACCTTTGACTACAAAAAAAAAGTGTAACAAAAAACTTTAGGGTGAACAATGGAAAACCAGTAAAATTCTTCGTCACCTATTTTGGAGGAAGGTGAACTGGGCTTAACTCAACATTCAATCGTCAACATTAGTCATTAAAAAAATCTTAATAAAAACCAAACCACAGAAAGCTCAATCTTTTTTTACTTTATCGTTTTAAAAAACCCAAAAGTATAAAACTAGAACAAAAAAATAAACTTGTTTGTTCAGTTTTATTAATGATTTTTAAAAAAATTCTCCCCCAACTCTATGACCAAAAAACCCCAAGGTTTTAAGTAAAATATTGTAAAAAATCAGATCTTTTTAATACCGCCGGGGGGCCCTTTTTTATGAACTGCTTTTATTCTTGATTCCGATTATTGGTATAGCACAACGTTTCGAGGATTGGAATTATCTTTTTCGTTGGGGGGCGGATGCTTGATATACAAAAATAAAGAACAGAAATAAGAAAAGAAGGGGAAAAAAAAAGGAGGGACCCAAAAGCTGCTTGGAGTCTGTCGACCGTTGACGATGAGAGAATGCAAATCCCCAGCAAAGTCCGAGTACGAGAAATGCAACACACCGGCACGGATGTAAGTGGCATTTTTGGGTATGTTTGAACCCTTTCTTTCTTTTTTCTTTTGTTCTTTATTTTTGTGTGTACTAAAACCCCCCCCCATCTGACGAAGAGGGGTAGATACGCCCTCGAAACTCTGTTTTACCTTTTGTAAATATAACGATGGGAAAAATCTGAAATCCTTTAACCTGTCAAACTTCTATCGTCAAAAACAAACTTTAAAAAAAAGAATTCCCCAAAAGTATTGCTTAAAACGTTTTTTACATTTTTCAACAACATTCTCTAGGATATATACTTTAAAAACATTTGATCGACCAATCTAATACTGCATATACTTTATCCCAAGTCTTTGCCTAAGTGTTCTGTCCTAAAAAGGTCGACCTTTTTCGTATCCCCCCACCACGTTAGAAAACTCTAAATTTAAATTTCCCACAGCGCTGCTGATCACAGGTTTGTGGAGGTCACAGCTCGCCGAAAAGGAGTTTAATGTCCCCGATTTTAATTTTTAACGACTCATTTGCATATTCATTTTTATTCCTCCCAAAAATGGTTTTTTTGCCTTATAAGGAAATGACCACTTTATGACCTCTATGAGGTCACACGTTCGACAGCTCGACCCCAAAGGGGTTTATGACATCAAACTCTTTGAAATATAAATGAAGACTTTAAATGATAATGGGGGGCGAGTGCCAAATATGAAGGTTGGGGGACGATTCAAAAAAGACGAAGTAATACAAGATCAAAACAATTATACCGTATCTAGAGTTAAATTTAAAAAAATAAATTTTGAACTGGTTGTGTGCCTTTTATTTTTAATACAACCAAAAAATCTCTACCAAATATACTCTCTCTATATTAATGGCTCGTGCATTTTTTGTAAAAAGATATAATAATATCACTCAATAGCAATAAAAAATTTTACTTAAAAAGTGCAAATATTTAATGATAAAACAATCAAAACTTTAAGTTTCATCTGTATATGGGTAATAAGAAGGGAGGGGAGGGGGTAAAGACAATTTTGGAAAAAAAAAAACATTGCAATTGTATCCCCGTAATTTATTTTTTAAACTAGAACACATTTATTAGGTCTTAAAGCTCAAGAATTGCCCGCTTAAAGATTACCGACTCCCTGTTTTTTGGAGGGTATTTGATACATCCTAAATGCCCAGTTTTGTCAGCCCCCTCCAAAAAAGTAATTTTCTATATACACCACTGTCTGTAAACTGTGTATGGTCTTAACAGTGAAACAGACCAAAAGAAAAATTCAGTTGGATTTTTTAGTAGGCTTACTCTCCACAGCTTGTTACCTCGTTATATTTGCGTATCTGAAACTTCAGAAACAACGTTCAATAAAAAAAAGTTCTTTAACCTGTTGGCGTCTGATCCGTTATATTTACACTCCGTTTATTACAACTTCAAATATATGTTTTAAACATGACCGTAGATATTGTGAGAACAGTTTTTTCAGTGTGAATATTGTGTTTAGCTAAACAGTTATCTTCCTCTTTCCTTCCTCTTAATGCAGCGTCTCGAATTTGATGCTGTAACAGACTTGATTCCTGGAATCTGGTTCGTCTGAAAAGATAAAAAAGCGGCGACGAAAAAAAAGCTCTAAATAAACTTTTTTGCGTCGTTTCGACATCAAAGACAACCCACACTGCAAAAATATAGCGTAATCTACATGAAGAGGAAAGAGGAATAAGAAGAGGTTTAAGATAACTTTGTAGGGTAAAAATGAAAAACAACCCCAAATCCCTAAATATACAACGCGTTACTTTTAAAACAAATTATAACAGTAAAATGCAGTGGCCTGTTGTAATTATAGGGGACACAGTGACGAAAAACTTACCGAGAGGAGAGACGGGGGAAAAACAACCCCCCCTTCCCCGAAAGAGCCCGTTTAAAAATTAATTTTATTTTAATACGGCAGTTCAATGTTTTTTTTTCTATGGAATTTTAGACCCTATCCAAATTTTGATTCAAAAATAGATTATTAAATGCCCCCCTCCCTTTTTTGGTGTGGCTCCTTCAATCACATTCACGGGGCCCCCAAGATCCACATTACCACTGGTTGGTTAGAAAATCTTAAAAAAAGGAACCACAATAAGGGTCAAGGTTTTTGATACGTTTAAGATGATTGCAGTGATACTTTACAATTTAGCCCAAACGTGAAAAAACGCCAGTGTTTAACATTTTAGAAATATTAAGAAATTTTGAATGGCCATTATAAAGTAATTAAGACAGTGATTGTGGTGGAGGAGCTCTGGGAATAAATATAATTTTTTTATTTTAAGAAAACCCCCTCTCCCCACTTGTGATACTTAAATTTTTTACCTCTGTTTCCCCAAATCACATTTCGTTTTTTATAATTTTACTAAAGGGCATATAAAATTATATACCAGTTTAGTATGAAATTTATTCGTAAAAGTTAAACATTCTTTTTTTTTTAAGACAAAACACGGCCGAAGATATAAAATATTCCAAACATGAAACTTTTCACACTGTATACATAATTAAGATTTTAGGGAGCGGAACGTTTTTTAATCTATTTATGACTTAAGGGAAATACTTTTTTCATCAAATATAATTTAAAATTTTATATAATAATAAAAATTTTAATATAATAATAATGAAGTAACATGTTTTTTAAATATTTTATTCCTTAATAAGATTTTAAAATTTTTTTTTATAAATACAAAATATGTCACTGATAATACGCTTTTAGAGTGGAGTTTTTATGTGATACCCTGTATATAAATTGCATTTTGTTTCTTAAACAAAAAATAAACATTTCTTTGTTTGAAGGTTAATTTGGAACGATGGAAGGATTGTGAAGGGGAACAAAGGATTTTTCCGGACATTTGCCAAACGTTCCCGTGAAACAAGAAATCAGTAACATACGTTTTCGGATCTGCAATCGATCTCTTCTTCAGGTTGAGAAGGGGAGATCTCAACCTGATATCAGGCTGAAGAAGAGATTAGATTGCAGATCTCGAAACTGATTTGTTTTTTTCACTGAACGATGGTAAATGTCCGGAAAAAATCCTGTTCCCCTTCACAAAAATAAAAAGTATTTATATTTATTATTAAAATTTAAATTGAATTATATTTTTTTTCTCGCATCTAATACCTAATGCCGTAAGCTAAAAATAGTGATATTATACATGAAATAAATAGAGTGACTCATTAGAAATGCATTAAATTAAAAATACCAACCAGATTTAAATAGTCTTGGAAATAAAAAAAAGCTAATTTTTTCATTGCTGTGTTGCCAACATGCTCTTGATTTCGTGTTGAGGTTATGTTGCTTCAAATTTTTGTAGAGAGTGTACGAGTATAATGTATTATTCTCGTATGTTTTTATCGGCTGAGGCTATACTTTACTTAAACTAAAAAACTTACTGTGGACGAAAGTTCCACGTAAACTGTTCTTAAAAGCAATACGTAGTAACTATATTATTTGTCGTTAAAATGCAGATCCACTTTTATATTTTTCTGTTTTATTTAGCATTCGCAAACACCATTGGAATTTATTATATTCCTCATATTTCATGTTTTTTTTGATTTTCCCTGCTGTTTAATCGTATATTTTTGTAATAATACCTAATTCTTATTTTGTTAATAAAAAAGAATAATTAATAAAAAACATGTGTTGGGGTATGGTGAACAAACGCTTTCCAGTATTAACGTTTCTGAGTAGTTTTGTGTTACCGAAGGAAAACTTTCAAAATCCATTAAAGACGAATGTTTTTTTTTAATTTTTTAATTGTCCGTTCTGGTTTATTTTACAGTCCAGGCACGCCCAATTTTGCTAAAAATAAATATGTTACATTTTTGGTTTTTCTTAACACTTATTTATTGTTTACAATACAAATGTATAAAAAAAATATAAATACAGTAATTTATCACGTTAAAACCCTTTTAGTACATCACAGTAATCTAACAAATTTTTATCATTATAAGTATAGTTTTTTTTTTAAAAAACTAAATGTTCGTATTCCTATTTTATGTGGGTATTAGTAGGCTAGCCTCCAAAAGTGTAAATAAAAATTCAAAAAAATAAAACAAACCTATAAACAATTTTAATTTTTTTTATTTTACTATGTATATTTAAAATTCAAAGAATTTCATCAGGCACGTAGGTTAAGGTAAGCATAAATAAAAACAAAATCAATAATCAAATTCGCGCGGCGCTCGCGTGTGTGTAATTTATAACTGTATAAAGTCTTTTCAAATAAAAAATTTTTTTAACATCATTGTAATTGAATAGTGCGCCAGGATTTAATTTTGGCATTAAATAAAACTAAAATTCAAATTTTTCCCAAAATTTAACTTAAAAGGGGTAACTTTACTTGCGTGTTTGTGACATTTTGGGGATTATTTTAAAATAATCGTTGTATGTATGCCAGCTTTTATTTGATTATTTCGTAAATAATCAGTCTATTTTGAATTTGATTATGTTTTCAGGATTTTTATAAGCTAATTACATGTAATTTTGAAGGTTCGGTTGGTTTGTACAAAATTTAATTATTTCTTTTTTTAATTATTATACGTGCTTATCTTAACATACGCGCCTAACAAGAAAATACAATGTATTCAAAATATCTTTTGGGACATTTTTAAAAAAAATTAAAAATTTTATAGGTTTCTTAAACATGTTTTTATTTATTTAAATTTTCCCTGTTTTGCGTTTTGAAACAGTCCATTGAACGGTATAATCACCTTGAATGAGGCTATTTATTTCTTCTGTTATTCGGGTTATAATAATCGTACAATATCGCGTTTTCTGTCACGTGAACACTGAACTGACTCTTGGCGGCACCCCCTATGAGACGTTCGCAGGTCGGTGAAGGCGACATAGCTAGGGTGGTGCGGTTCCCCCTGGTCTTTAGCTATGATTTTCCACCTTACCGTGCTGCCAGACTCCTACACACGATTTAGGTGGTGCCCAGGTCTATAACCTACAGCTTGGGCACGCCGGGGTTTCCCTGTCGATGGAGGCCGAACAGTCCCCAGACTACAGACTACTGACTAGTGACTGTGCCGGTCTACCGTAGCGCCCCACTCCCACTACCCGGCGCCCCCCCCTGTGCAGATTAGTCTGCGCCAACTGACACCAAAATTAGTTTTGCACCTATTATAGAAGGTTCGCTTTTTGACATTTTTTAAAAAAAATCGCTTTAAGGTGCATAAATAAATGTTTGCAAAAACTTCTGCGTTTCACCAATTGTTTTTTGAAAATACATTTTTGAGTTAAGAAAAGATCGACATAGGTTTGTGGGTCGTGTTCAAAATTTCATCAAAGTTCTTTGTTTGAGGTTTTTTTTTGGGACGATGGGAGGTTTGGGTGAAGGAAGCAGGTTTTTTCCGGACATTTGCCAATGGGTTCAGTAAAAAAAACCAGTAACACTACGTTTTGAGATCTGCAATCTGATCTCTTCTTCATGTAAATAACTAATCTAAATAATTACAAAAACAAACGTTAAAATAAACAAATCATACCAAAGCGTTGTGACACGCCCAAGTCAAGAATCACAACTACCATGTTGTGCGTCAATTTTCACTAACTCTTAAACATGCATTTAATAAAAATTATGTGTATGTGTATGTAATTATATGTCAGGTTAGTTTTTTTACTGAAGAAGAAATCAGATTGCGGGATCTCGAAAATTTAGAGTGTTAGGTCTACTGATTTTTTTGTATCCCTGCACAATGGAAAATGTCCGGGGAAAAATCCTGTTTCCTTCATCAAAGTAAGCTATTGTTATTTGCTGATGCCTACTAAAATTCTGTGTGCAACAATAGAAAAAATTGAAACGTCTTTGACTTGCGTATGTAACTTCAGTTTGTGAAAGGCGAAAAATCCTTTAAAATATACAACATTGGCGAGTAAAGTCTAAAAAAGTATGCAGTGAGTTGTCAATAACCTAAGTTTTAAAGAACCATATTTCAAATTGTACTATCCAACTTATTGCAAATTTTTAGAAACATTGCAACTTATTTAGCAACTAATTTATAAATAGATTTTTTCAATATTTTTTAAAAGAAATACAATAAACTATGAAACACAAAAAGAACGGGGTATGAGAAAAATACGTTAACCCGAAGAGGGAGTGTACATTGTATACGTTTTCAAATTTAGCGATATTAATTAATTTGCAAGGCTTTAACATGGTTTCTGTCCAAATTTTATACGAACCATTAAAAACTATTTTATTACTATTTACTAATAATGTAAGGTTTTAAATATAGTATAAGCTTATATTTATACAACGTAACAAACATTTTATTTGAGATTAAAAAACAGAAACTTAAGTTTTTGAATACTTTTTGATTGATTTTTTATGAACAGATTTCCTAATTAAAAATACAATAGGACGTAATCCCTTTATTGACATTCGTGTAAAAAAAAAAATTATTGGCAGAACGTTAGCAAAGCTTGTGGACTTGAGGGGCTGGAAAAAGAGTCTTTCTGTCTTTTCTGGTCTGTCCGCAAAAATTCTCGAGACCCGAACCGATATAAACAAACTTGAAAATTTTGAATGAAGTTTAAATTTTTTTTACAAAAAAGCAAAATCAAGTTCGATCATTGATGAATTACTATTCGATGCATGTGGTTTGGCTGAGCATCAGATAACTGTAACCCAGGGTGGTATCCCGATAATAAAATTGATCTATTCTCTTGACATTTTGTATTTTTTGCTTATTTAAATCACCCTTGATTATGAAACCTTCAGACGTTTTTCGTAATTTAAAAAGTTTTCACTAAAGGTTCTGTTAGAAATCTGCTACATATAGACTTTGAATACCCTGCATTTTCTTTTTTTTTTCGCTAAATATTTAAAAAGCGAATTGAGCTATGGAATTTAAATTCGGCTTGTGAATCCATTTCCACAATGGCAACGCCTTATTTGATGATGGCAGGGTTCCTCTATGCTATTTAGCTGAATTTCTCGTAGCCTAGCTGTCTGAAATATATCTCGAGACGGAATTTTATTGTAGTTTTTTTTATTTTGGCATGAACTTTAATTGAATACAGACAAGAATTAAATAAAACGATTGTGCTTGTCTATCAATGGGTTTTTGTCTGGGACGTCATTGAAGCCTATCCACTGGAGTAGGTGTAAAAACTTCTATTCTGTCTGATTGTCTGTCTGCTTCTCGGTTCGCAGGACAAATAGAAGGATGAAATTATCTATTTTGCTTGATATTTTGACATGGCAAAATTTCAGTTACTGGGAACCCCGTGGTTTGGCATGTTCCTACTTTGTAATAATAAAGAGAGAGAAATTCGAAAATACATTCCAAAAATAGTGGAATATGAAAATAATGAGTAGGAGTAACCACTAAGGGGATTAACAATAACGAAGTATTCCTCAATTAATAATTTATACTTATCACGGTTTTTAATTATTATTTTGTGCAAAAACAATAGTCATGAAGGCGATTAAAATATAATGCATTATTTACCTACTTATTACAGATTTCATCAATATTCTTAAAAATGTAGTAAAACCAAAACACAAATTAAAGAGTTTTTTACAGCACGAATTAAACATTTACAGTGGCTACGCAAAATTTATGCTTTTTGCAAATTTCAAAGAACATGTTAATGTTTTTGGGGTGGTTTGCCAAGACGTGCTGGGCCTATTTTGTGATTTATGACGTCACCACAGCTACCGACAGCTTGTCAGTTCGTTTGATTTGATATAAGATTCCTTTCCTTCAAACCTACGAATGACTTTAGACTGATGCATTTATTAGATACATCTAAACCTATCACGTAGATTTTGGAAGGTTTTTTTTCTTTGCTGTACTGAGCAGAAAGAATTAGCTGGGTTTTGTTTTCCATTGTATTTTAAAATACAAGTTCAATTAGGCACTGTCTGTTAAAATGAAATTTAAATTTGTTGAGCTAATTTTAACTTGTTGAAAAACTTGCAAAATCCCAATTTTTTTTCAATGTAGTTAGTATTTACTTTACCTTTCAACAGTTTCCTTATGGTTTTAAAACGTTTTAGAAAAACGAAAATTTTTGCTCCCAATTAAAGGGACTCGCAAGGAAATTTGTGTCAGAAATAAAAACAGACAAATCTAGGATTTAAATTCTTCAATTTTTTTAAAATGTTACGCTTTAGTAATTCTTAAGGCTTGATCTTAAATGGATGCTCTCAAATAAAAATTTTCCGGCATCCAAAATTCATTGGAAATAGTTGAAAAAAAAAAAACTTTTTTTAAAGCAATTAAAAAAAGTCTTTAGTTGTACTTTAAAAGATCCATCTTGGTAACCTTTTGAATAAAACCCTCTTTGAGCAAGTAATTTTGAAGAGAATAAGGAAGTTAAGGTGGTGAGTTTAACTTCTATAAGATTTAAATTCCAACACAGCCTTGTGTGGTCTGAAAATTGCGGAACTAACTGATTAAAAAAATTGATTTTATGTTGGAATGACGTTCCCACCGTCGATAGGACAAAACCCACATTCTGTCATGGAGATGGTGAGATCTGCACCAGTACCAACAGCAGCTCTTGGAACTGTTTCTGTGGAAAGTCAGTGAAAAATAGTATAAGGTATTCACAGTGAAAGTTGTGAATTTAAATTAACCTCTGCAGTAAACAAAAGTTAATTATTGTAGGACTTTATAGGTTAGATGATACTAAAAGATGCTCAGATAGTTCAGCAAGAACAAACTACAGTTCATAAACTGTTTAGCATTTAAGGCACACTATATAGTTTTCTTTGTTGAATTAAGGACATAAATAGTCATTTTTATTTTAGTTTTGTATTCCAGTTGACACATGTTTAATTTAGTAATTTTCCTACAATATTGGTTTCATGCAGTCACTTGCAAAATTATTCACAGAAAATATTCAGGTTCTTGGTTTAAAAAAAAACTTCAAAAAAAATAGTCTAGGAGTAAAAGAGCCAATCTGTTTTTGTATACTTATTGAAATAACTTATTGTTTCATATTTTAACCCTTTTGATAAAGTACCTTTTTGACCCCCACCAAAAATTAGGGCAATGACAATTACATTTTTCTCTTAGAAAAAATTCTTCTAGCGATAAAAAATTGGCTTTATTAAAGTGCTTTACTAGTTCTTGGCTTCAGGTATCTAAATCAAATATTAATTGGCCTGGGGCATTAGCGAATCCTATCACTCCCAGAAGGTTGGAAATGTTTAATTTGTCTGTCTGTCCCATATGATTTTTCCCAACAATGGACCTATTAAAAATTAAAAAAATTTTTCAAGAAGCCTCATTTTATAACATTAAACAATTTTGGGAGTTCGCCAGTAGTGCATGTCACTCCATGGTATTTGGCTGAGCGTTACAAAGAATTTATCATGGGAAAAATGCTCGATAAAGATAAAAAAACCCCTTTTAATTTTGTATTAAAAATTTATACAGTTAAAAAAAAAAAAAAAAAAAAAAAATATAGTGAAAAGGGCAATGTTAAAAGTGGGCGACAAAATATGATTGCTAAGAAAACCCAAACTCAATGAACAAAAAATTATATCATGTGGCAAGATGCCCCGATAAAGATCATATAAAGACTTTAATTTTGTATTAAACCATTACAGTTAACAACAAAAAAAAAAAAAAAAATATAGTGAAAGTCAATGTTAAAAAATGGGCGACAAAGATATGATTGCTAAGAAACCTAACTCAATGAACAAAAATTTTATCATGTGGGAAGATGGGCCCCGATAAAGAAACATATAAAACTTTAAAATTTTTTATTAAACCATTACAGTTTAACCAAAAAAAAAAAAAAAAAAACCAATATAGGAAAGTCAATGTTAAAAGTGGGCGACAAGATATTTATTGCTAAGAAAACCTAACTCAATGAAAAAAATTATATCATGTGGCAAGATGCCTCGATAAAGATCATATAAAGACTTTAATTTTTATATTAAAAACCCTTACAGTTAACAAAAAAAAAAAAACAATATAGTGAAAGTTTAATGTTAAAAGTGGGCCCACAAGATATGATTGCTAAGAAACCTAACTCAATTTAACAAAAATTTTTATATGTGGCAAGATGCCTCGATAAAGATCATATAAAGACTTTTTAATTTTGTATTAAACCATTACAGTTAACAAAAAAAAAAACAATATAGTGAAAGTCAATGTTAAAAGTGTGGGCGACAAGATATGATTTTCTTAAGAAACCTAAACTCAATGAACAAAAATTGTATCATGTGGCAAGATGCCTCGATAAACATAATATAAAGACTTTAATTTTGTATTAACCCCTTACAGTTAACAAAAAAAAAAAAACAAATGTTTAATTTGTCTGTCTGTCCGTATGATATCTCGAAACAATGGACCTATTAAATTGAAAATTTTTCATTTTCAAATCAAATTCTTTTATTTCAAGGACAACAATGTATGAGTTGCATAGCAAACGTTCATTATTGTACGAGTAAATTTTTAAATTTTAAACATTCATACCACATTTACCTCATTCAAACATACAGTTTTTACAATTCACGCATCTTTCATTCCTGGCCAATGAAAACCCCCCTTCAAACATTGGAGTCAGTCATTTTCCCTTTGTGTGGTCTCCCAGGTCGAATTAAAAAAAAAACTCCATCTGCATTATTAAAATGCATGCGACACCAAAAGGCGTTTGAGACGAGCTTTTGGGGGAACGCCTTGGGCGTTGGGGTAGTTTTATAGAGGTTGGGCAGTCTGTGAGGAAAATTAACCACTTTGCTTGACGAAAAGGCAAAGTGGTTCAAAACTACCCTTTTTGTGTCTTCCCGTACGGGAGTTTTCTCTGCCTCGTTTCATCATTGGGTATGTCCCGGCCTCTGGTTAGGCACATTTGTACATACAAAAACATGGTTGTTTCTAAAATGTAGAGACACGGCAACGTCAACAGCTGCCCAATTTTCTTGAAAACCCGGGCCCCGCACGACTCTCTGTAATTGATTTTTTTGCGATGATTCGAATCGATTTTTTTTTTTAAGTCTGAAAAACTCTCTGGAAAGTGGAGTGTTTTGCACACGCTCCCACAGAAACCCGACGTAGGAAAAGGATGGGGATAAATCAAGCCCGTAATTACGCCGTTATCAGTTACCTGACTCGGGCAGTATTTTGCTAAAGGAAACCCCAGAACGAAAATTCCTGAGGAAAAATTTTGGCAAAAAACGTGGTCAATATGATCAAATTCCAAGGTCAACCCTCTATCAAAGGTGTTTATTTCCCAGGAATTTTGAAGAGCAGACTTCGTCCCGTTGGTGGAGGGCCCCCAAGAAAAATTGCGGGGTTCACTAAGGTTTTCCACCACACGCAAAGAAAAAAATTCAAAAACATTTGATTTTGATTGAATTTGCTGTGAAAATTTGAGGCTGTTGAAGTGGTTGGACACGTTGGTTGATGTCAACAAAAGCTGGGTTTTTCCAAACTTCACTGGATTTCCCACTGAAACAGAGAGTCGTAATTCATCAGCATACTGCACTTAGTTTTCCATGCCGAAGTGATGATCCTATGTCGTTGACATAAAGCAGGAAAAGCACAGGAGACTGAGTATGGATCCCTGTGGGACACCCATATTTTTAGTTTTTATTGGCCTGGACAGTTGATTTGAAAAAATTTGGACAAAATTGGGATCTGGGCTTAGGAATGAGCTAAAGGCCATTCAAGGGGCAACGCCCCTCAAATTTCCATGGACTCCAGTTTGTCTAGCAGTGGTGTTTTGGTCAACGCCAGGGGTCGAATGCTTTTGGACAGGTCAAGAAACACACTCATTGTGTGTTTCCGATTTTTTCTATCCCCTCCACAAAATTATATCAACAAGACTAACAACTGCGTCAGTTTGTCGATTTGCCCTTTCTGAACCCAAATTGTTCATCAGAGAGCTGATTGTATTTGTCCAAAAAAAGAAAGCCCTTCTTATGAGAAAAAAATTTTTCAAATATTTTGCTCAATACTGGGGAAAAATTGAGACAGGCCTTTTTAATTATTGATAGACAGCGGATCGTCTTTCTTAAAAAAATTGGGACAACTTTAGCGACTTTCAGGAGGGAGGGGGAAAAAAAACTCCCACTTTGGAATGAAGAATTTTATCAGTTGGGTTAAAAGGTCTCACTAAGTGCTTGAAGACACCCTTTTTAAAATGAGCCATGTTGACATAAAGATTTAAATCGTTTGATTTTTTTGGCATGGGAGTGCTGGAATAATACGTTTAAAGCTCCATCCTCAACAAACAGGCGCCAACACCTTGGAGTTTTGTGGGGGCTCTGTCTTTCGCGAGGGGGCGTACTTGAGGGTTTCAGATTTGGTCGAGGGGCTCAGGCCCCACCAGCAACCCGGGTTGCGAAAAACCCGTTAAAAACGGTTAGCAATCTCAGTTGCTTCTTCCTCAAAGTTTGTCCCCAATTTTAATTTTGGGTTTGCTTGTGAAACTTTTGTTTTATTGTTAATGATGCTCCAAGTTGTTTTTTGGGGAAATGTTTTTGGAAGGAGAATTGATTTAGAGAACATCATTATGCTTTTTGCAGCTTGGATCACTTTTCTGTAAATTGCTTTTATATTTCCTAAAAAAAAATTTTGAAGTTGTTTATTTGAAGTATTTTTATAAAATTTCCGAGAAAAAACTTTAATTTTTCTCTAGAAACCAAAAATGCCCTTTAAGTGATCCAATGTTTTGTTGTTTGGGTTTTTTTTCGCAAAAACTAATTTTTTTGGTAGGGCAGCAGATGTTTAAAAAAGGAAAAAAAATTAGAGTGTCGTTTAAACGTTTTGAATTGCTGCCTATACAGGATCAGGGTGAATTTAGAAAATTCCATGTCTCTTTAGGACAGGGAAAATGTTGGAGTTTGAGAGCGATGTTTTTTCTGGGCCTTACGTCTCTTAAATGTTTGTGTACTTTTGGGCTCCCCTTTTTAATTTTATTCCACTTATTATGACCTCTTGGCCATAGTGGTCGGGAAATCGCTGTGTTTACACAAGACACTGCGACACTTGAGTGATTGGGAGGGTGACGTTGTCGATATGCCGATTTAGTTTTTTAGCCGTAACTCTCGTCGGAGTGTTGACAAAGCAACTCAAGGTTTGAATGACCTCAAAATAAATCGGGGGTAGCGAATTGCTGGGAAAGGTGGATGATGAAATTTTGTCCAACGCGTCAATGTTAAAATCCCCCATTACCACGAATTTTCTGACGTTGGTTAGTCAGTTTCGTAAAAGTAATTGTTCGAAATTTGAAAGAAAAAAGTGTCCTTACATCCGCTGGGAGACCTGTAAAATTTTCCGATCACTAACATTAGATTTGTTTTGTTTTGCAAATTTATTCCTTACTGCTTCAAAGTCTTTTTCGGCTAAATCTTGGATCGGAAAGAAAGGGGGGGGAGATAAACATGAAATTTTGTTTCAGAAAAATTTGCCAACGCCCCCTCCTTTGGAGTGGGGGTCGACAAAACGCGCAAGCCAATTTTGTAATTTGGAATTTTGTAATGTTTCGAGATTTTCCTCCTTAAACACAGTTTTCCCGTTACCCCAAGGAGATCAGTTTTTTGATCCTCGCACATGAGTTGGAAATTTCTTCCAAATTTTGTTGGTTGCTGATTTTTGCATTTTGGTGAAGCAATCTTATTTCCAATTTCTGGGTAATTATTTGAGATTTGCCGATTTTTGTTTGTTTTTGTTTGTCAATTTGGTCCTATGAGTTGAAGCGGGGTCCCTAAAAAAAACAGATTCAACATGTGATGGTGATGGGTCTATATTGTCCTTCAGGCACTGTAGCAAAAAGGAGCCATTTCTACCACATCCGCGTAACTATCGAGGGTGGAAAAACAGGGTTGGACCCGGGACGGAGGTGAGCTGACCAGCGGAGGCGGCGGGGTGGTGGGGTCTCTCTGTTGGGGTGGCTGGGAAAGAGTGTTGGGAGTGGGAGCCGCTTTCGTTTTTAGGGAGGGAGGGACTCCAGGCTTGGGAGCCCTATTCCTTGCACCCTGCGAGAGACTCGCCAGATGGTCCAGAATAAACTGTTTCAAGAAAGCCTCATTTATACATTACAATTTTGGGGTTCGCCTGTGTGCATGTTTACTCCATGGTATTTGGCTGAGCGTTAGCATAAGTTTTTACATGGTCTAAAGGGGAATAAATGAGGAAATTTTGCAGAATAAATAATTTTTGAAAAAAAAACCTTTTAGATTTTAACAAAGTTGCATAATAGCAAATGTAAGGTTTTCATTTACAGTTTAAAAAAAAAAAAAAAAAAAAAAACAATATAGGGGAAAAGTCAAATGTTAAAAAGTGGGCGACAAGATATGGATTGCTAAGAAACCTAACTCAAATTTAACAAAAAAAATTTATCATGTGGCAAATGCTCGTAAAGATATATAAAGACTTTAATTTTTGTTTAAACCATTTACAGTTAACAAAAAAAAAAAAACAATTTTAGGTGAAAGTCAATGTTAAAAGTGGGCGACAAATATGATTGCTAAGGAAAAACCCAAAATCATTGAACAAAAAATTGGTATCGTGGCAAGGGGTTGCCTCGTTTAAAGATCATATTAAAAAGTTTAATTTTTTGTATATAAACCATTTCCATTTATCAAAAAAAAAAAAAATAATGTGAAGAATTTTATAAAGGGCAAAGAATATGGCTTAGGGTATTAAAGCATATCTTTAGAGTCTGAACAACAGTTTTTTATTGTTGAAGTGCGATAAGGATATTAAAAACTTTTTTTTGTTGGGTAATAAATCTGTTTACCCCTTGGGAGAATGCAGCTAATTTTCCCTTTAAAATTTTGGGT
>NW_025782740.1:0-32533 GCF_021130785.1 Homalodisca vitripennis
CTCATCTACACAACTTCATATATATATATATATATACTCGCCTTCGGCTCGCTGGGGGCTACGCCCCCAGGCCCCCAAAGTAAACGCTTGCAAATTCGGGGATAAGCGGAATTCCGGTGGACTGGTTAAGTCCGGGACATTAAGTAAATGACATGGGATTTAAAAATTGACCTTTTTCATAGATTTTTTTTCCGGATTCGTAAAAAACTTTTGACACTTTGAGGGCATTTTGCGGTTAAACCGTTAGAGATACGACAAAAAGTGACTGGACCTCTCTTGTTGGAAATTTAATTTTGTCTTTCGATTGTGCCCTCAGATCTGATCTACGACCTATGGTTTAGCCAGAAATGAGCTCGGGAGAAAAGTCTGCACGGGTCAGCTATCTTGAATTGTTTAGTATTAAACATAATAAAAACCGACCTCAAGGCAGTATTTTAAGTCGAACAGGGGGTTTAATATCACCAGGAGACTATCTAGTCAAGGCGAGAAATTCCCTGGGTGGGTGATTAATGTTAAGGAGGTTAAGACAAGAGGGGGTTTAATTTCGTCAGGATATTGTTCTGGTCATATGAAACAAATTCCCAGGGGGGGTTAACGTTACCGGGGGATAAGTCTCCAGGGGGTTATCTGGTCATACCAGGATCTTCCCAGGGGGGGGGTTAAGAGATTTGGTGACTGGTAAAATTCGGACATGAGGTCATGGCAGGAAATTCCCTGGGGGGGTTTTAATGTTACCAGGGGGTTAACACATCAGGGGGTTGAATGTACAGGAGGTTATCAGGTCATACCAGGAAATCCCCGGGGGGGGGGGTTAATATTACCGGGGGTTAATGACACACTTGGGCCTTTTTTAGAGGGTATTGTGTCTGTGAACATAATAAATATTCCTCTGTCCCTATCTACTATTGACGCTTAGCTAACGCTCAGCCAACTCCCGAAGTTACTGAACCTTTTCTGTAGATCACGTGATTTCCTAAATCCCGTTTAAAAATTTGTTTTGAGTTACGACCAACCGTTTAGCCGCTATCAAGCCAGGAATGTAAATTTTTAGGCGAAAATATTTTCACTTAATCGCGTTTTGCGGTCAAACTAAGGGAAATATAGTAAAAAGTCACTGGACCTTTTTTGTAGGTCATCTTATTTCCTAAATAAAACGTTAGTCTTATTTTGACCTCCGACCAATGGTTTCGCCGCTATCGACCCCAAAAACAAAAGTTTCGAGTAAAAGTTACAACAAAATTGTACATAATCACGTTTTTCGGCCAAACCAATCGAGATAGGGCAAAAGATTACTGGACCTTTTCTGTAGATCGCGCAATTTGCTAATTTTCTGGGTCAATCAGATTTGAGCTACGACCAACGGTTCGGGCCGCTATCGGGCTTGAAACATTATTTTTATCGAAAAAATCTCTGGAATTTCAAATGTTCGAGCGTTTTGTCGCTTAACCATGGAAGATAGAGCAAAAAGTCATTAGACCTTTTTTGTAGTTCACTTCATTCCTGACTATGAATTTTCCGTCAGATCCGAGCTAGCTCCAACGGTTCGCCCGCTATCGGGCTTACAAAAAAATGCCTGCAGGGGTCACTAACGCTCAGCCAACTCCCGATGTGGAGGGGTGTTTTAGTCACTCGTTAAAGTAGTAATACAAGGTCAATATGGAACCAGTATGAACCGCACTAATTATAGTTGCAAAATTTAAAACACTTAAAAGTGACGACAAAGAATTAGCCATTTAGAGCATTTATCAGGCTTACGGAAAGATAAACGACAGAAAGCTGCTGGACCTTTTTTGTAGATCCTATCTATAGCTACTTACAAAAAGTTTTACAATCAAGCTAGGGCCAAACGGTTCCGGCCACTATCGAGCACGAAAAGTAAGTTTTTAAGTGAAATTTTTCAATATAATCACGTTTTACGGTTAAATCATGGAATATAGAGTAAAAGGTCACTGGACCTTTTGTGTAGATCGCATTATTTTGTATTAAAATCAAATTTTTAATATGGGCTAAAACTAAGATTTTGTCTGAAATAGAGCCCAGAAAACAAAATCTCACGTAAAACTCAAAAAATTAAAACTTTAAAACGCGTTATGCGGCCAAACCGTTGAGGATAGGGCAAAATGTTACTGAACCTTTTTTGTAGATCACGTCATTTCCTAATTCCCGTTGAAGATTTGTTTTGAGCTAGACCAACCGTTTAGCCGTTATCAAGCCCGGAATGTAAATTTGTAGGCGAAAATTTCCAAATATTTTCACTTAATAGCGTTTTTGCGGACAAACAAATGGAGATAGAGTAAAATGTCACTAAACCTTTTTTGTAGCTCACATTATTTCCTAAATCTAACCTTTGATTTATTTTGACCTCCGACCAATGGTTTCGCCGCTATTAACCTCAAAAACAAACTTTTCACGTAAATATTACAAAAAAAATTGCACATAAATCACGTTTTTCGGCTAAACCAATGGAGATAGGGCAAAAAGGTCACTGGACCTTTTCTGTAGATCGGGCAATTTCCTAATTTGATGGGTCAATCAGATTTGAGCTACGACCAACGGTTCGGCCGCTATCGGGCTCGAAACATTATTTTTATCGAAAAAATCTCTGGAATGTCAAATATTCGAGCGTTTTGCCGCTTAAACCATGGAAGATAGAGCAAAAAGTCACTGAACCTTTTTTGTAGATTCACTTCATTCCTGACTAACGATTTTTCGTCAGATCCGAGCTAGCTCCAACGGTTTGCCCGCTATCGGGCTTACAAAAAATGCCTGCAAGGGTAAAAAAAATGCGCGTTTTTTTGCGAATTTTTTTGAGGGGTTTAAAATGAAAAATTCCCGGTTTTCAGACTTTTCCTGTTGGTTATACGGCAAAAGGTACCTGCGTGCAAAAATTTTCAAGTTTCTAGCACTTCTAGAAGTAGGTTAGAATTTGTATACATATATCAGTCAGTCAGTCAGTTTCACATGCGGCTGTATAGTATATTAGACTCGCCTTCGGCTCGCTGGGGGCTACGCCCCCAGGCCCCCAAAGTAAGTGCCTTAAATTTGGGGATAAGAGGGATTTGGTGATTGGTAAAATTCGGACATAATGTCATGCCAGGAAATTCCCAGGGAGGGGGTTAACGTTACCTGGGGATAAGACGTCAGGGGGTTATCTGGTCATACCAGGAACTTCCCAGGGGGGGGGGGGTTAAGAGATTTGGTGATTGGTAATATTCGGACATAAGGTCATGCCAGGAAATTCCCTGGGGAGGGGGATTTAATGCTACCGAGGGTTATTACATCAGGGGGTTTAATTTACTCAGTTGGTTATTTGGTCATAACAGGAAATTGCGCGGGGGGGGGTTAATGTTACCGGGGGTTAACGACACATCCCAGGCTCCCTTTCGGGTGTTGGCCAAATTCGGGGATAAGCGGAATTCGGAATTATCTTGGACCTATGTTATTTTAATTTTTCAGTTTTAATCAAAGTTTTGACTTTAATGGCGTTTTACGGGTTAACCGTTAGAGATACGAGAAAAAGTAACTGGACCTTTTCTGTCGGAAATTTAATTTTGTCTTCGATTTTGTTTTCGATTGTGCCCTCAGATTTGATCTACGACCTACCGTTCAACCACTATCAGGCAGAATGTTAAAGGGGGTTAAGACATCAGGGGGTTTAATTTAGTCAGGATATTACCTGGTCATATGAACAAATTCCCGGGGGGGTTAATGTTACAAGGGGTTAATGACATACGTGGGCCTATTTTAGAGGGTGTTGTGTCTGAACGTAATAAAAAACTCTGTCCCTATCTACTTTTGAAGCTTCACTAACGCTCAGCCAACTCCCGATGTGGAGGGGGGTTTTAGTCACTCGTTAACGTAGAAATACAAGGTCAATCTCTAACCAACATGAATCGCACTAATTATAGTTGCATACATCTAAAACACCTAAAAATGATGACAAAGGATTTGTCATTTAGTGCATTTATCAGGCTTACGGATAGATAAACGACAGAATGCTACTGAACCTTTTTTTAGATCTCTAGATTGTCTAGTTATTGAACATGTAGGATTTAAGTTATGACCAATGGTTCGGCTGCTACCGCCTCCAGAAACAAAGTTTTCACCTAAAAAGTATCAAATATTTCCTTTTAAACAGGTTTTTTGGCCAGACCATTTAGGATAGGGCCTAAAGTTACTGGACGTTTTTTGTAGAACACGTCGTTTACTAAAACTTATTAAATGACATGTTTTGAGCTACGACCAACCGTTTTTTTAGGAGCCGCTATCAAGCCCGGAATGTAAATTTGTAGGCGAAAAAATTCCAAATATTTCCACCTAATCGCGTTTTGCGGTCAAACTAATGGAGATATAGTAAAAAGCCACTTGACCTTTTTTGTAGATCATATTATTTCCTAAATCTATCCTTTGTTTTATTTTGACATCCGACCAATGGTTTCGCCGCTATCGACCTCCAAAACAAAAGTTTCACGTAAAAAGTTACAAAAAAATTGCACATAATCACGATTTTCGGCCAAACCAATGGAGATAGGGAAAAAAGTCACGGGACCTTTTCTGTAGATCGCGCAATTTGCTAATTTGATGGGTCAATCAGATTTGAGCTACGACCTACCGTTCGGCCGCTATCGGGCTCAAAACTTTATTTTGAGCGAAAAAATCTCTGGAATGTCAAATGTTCGAGCGTTTTGTCGCTTAACCATGGAAGATAGAGCAAAAAGTCACTGGACCTTTTTTGTAGTTCACTTCATTCCTGACTATGAATTTTTCGTCAGATCCGAGCTAGCTCAAACGGTTCGCCCGCTATCGGACTTACAAAAAAGGCCTGCAGGGGCGAAAAATGCGCAAATTTTCTCGAATTTTTTTGAGGGGTTTAAAAGTTAAAAAGTCCGGTTTTCAGACTTTTCCTGTTGGTTACACGACAAAAGGTACCCGCGTGCCAAATTTCAAGTTTCCAGCACTTCTAGAACTATGTTAGAATTTGTATACATCCATCAGTGAGTGAGTGAGTGAGTGAGTGGTTTCACATGCGGCTGTATATAATATAGGACTCGCCTTCGGCTCGCTGGGGGCTACGCCCCCAGGCCCCCATGATGTACCCTTGCAAATTCGGGGATAAGCGGTATTCGGGGAAAGGTTATGTCCGAGCTTAAGATTAGGGATTTGGGAGTTAAAAGTTGACCCATTTTATTCGAATTTTCCAGATTAGTTTAAAGTTTTGACTTCAAAGGCCTTTTGTGGCTTAACCGTTAGAGATACGACAAAAAGTGACTGGACCTTTCTTGTCGGAAATTTAATTTTATCTTTCGATTCTGGTGTCCGATTTTAGCTAAGACGTCTGGTTTAGCCAGTACGGAGCTGTGGAGAAAGGACTGCACTGGTGGGCTATTGTGAATTGTTTAGTGTAAATATAACAAAAACCCAACCCTGAGTCATTATTTTTAAGTTGTTTAGGGGGTTTAATTTGCTCAGAGGTTTATCTTGTCATGCCAGGAAATTCCCGGGGGGGGAGATTAATGTTAAAGTGGGTTAAGACATCAGGGGGTTTAAGGTAGTCAGGATATTTTCTGGTCATATGAATAAATTCCCGGGGGGGGGTTAATGTTACAGGGGGTTAATGACACACGTGGGCCTATTTTAGAGGGTGTTGTGTCTTTGAACATAATAAAAAAAAACACTCTGTCCCTATCTACTATTGAAACTTCACTAACGCTCAGCCAACTCCCGACGTGGAGGGGGGTTTTAGTCACTCGTTAACGTAGTAATACAAGGTCAAGCTGGAACCAGCATGAAGCGCACTAATTATAATTGAAAAATTTAAAACACCTAAAAGTAACGACGAATAATCTGTCATTTAGAGCATTTATCAGGCTTACGGAAAGATAAACGATAAAAAGCTGCTGAACCTTTTTTTTTAGATCCTATGAAATAGCTAGTTACAAAAAATTTTACATTTAAGCTAGGGCTAACGGTTCGGCCAATATCGAGCCCAGAAGGTAAGTTTTTGAGTGGAATTTTCAACATAATAACGTTTTACGGGTAAACCATAAAAGATAGAGTAAAATGTCACTGGACCTTTTTTGTAGACCACATTGTTTTGTATTAAAATGCGATTTTTATTTTACTCTAACCTCAAAGTTTCCGCTAACACAGAGCCCAGAAAACAATATCTCACGTAAAACGTAAAAAATCTATACTTTAAAACGCGTTATGCGGCCAAACCATTGAGGGTAGGGCAAAAAGTTACATGACCTTTTTTGTAGATCACGCCATTTACTAAATCCCATTGAAAATTTGTTTTGAGCTACGACCAACCGTTTAGCCGCTATCGAGCCCGAAAGGTAAATTTTTGGGCGAAAATTTCAAAATATTTTAATCTAATCGCGTTTTGCGGCCAAACCGATGGAGATATAGCAAAAAGTCACTGGACCTTTTTTGTAGTTCACTTCATTCCTGACCATGAATCTTTCGTCAGATCGAAGCTAGCTCCAACGGTTCGCCCGCTATCGGGCCCTAAAGGAAAGCCTGAGGGGGCAAAACAGGGGTCTGTTCGGGAATTTTTTTGAGGGGTTCAAAAGTAAAAAATTCCGGTTTTCAGACTTTTCCCGGTGGTTTGAAGACTTCAGCTACGTGTATGCAAAATTTGGTGTTTCCAGCACTTCTAGAAGTGGGTTAGAATTTGTATACCCTATCAGTGAGTCAGTGAGTGAGTTACACATGCGGCTGTATATATATGGGACTGTATATAATATAGGACTCGCCTTCGGCTCGCTGGGGGCTACGCCCCCAGGCCCCCAAAGTAAGTGCCTTAAATTCGGGGATAAGAGGGATTTGGTGATTGGTAAAATTCGGACATGAGGTCATGGCAGGAAATTCCCAGGAGGGGGGTTAAAGTTACCTGTGGTTAATACATTAGGCGGTTTAATTTACTCAGTTGGTTATCTGTTAATACCAGGAAATTGCGGGGGAGGGTTAATGTTACCGGGGGTTAACGACACACCCCAGGCTCCCTTTCAGGTGTTGGCCAAATTCGGGGATAAGCGGAATTCGGAATTAAATTGGACCTATTTTATTGAATTTTTCAGTTTTAATCAGAGTTTTGACTTTAATGATATTTTACGGGTTAACCGTTAGAGATACGAGAAAAAGTGACTGGACCTTTCTCGTCGAAAATTTAATTTTGTCTTTCGATTATGCCATCAGATTTAAGCTACGACCTATAATTTAGGCAGTACAGAGCTTAGGACAAAAGACTGCACTGGGCAGTTTAAAAATATCACGTAAAAACTTAAAAAATCAATACTTTAAAATGCGTTATGCGGCCAAACCGTTGAGGATAGGGCAAAATGTTACTGAACATTTTTTGTAGATCACGCAATTTCATAAATCCTTATGAAAATATGTTTTGAGCTACGACCAACAGTTTAGCCGCTATCGAGCCCGAAAGGTAAATTTTTAAGCGAAAATTTCCAAATATTTTGACTTAATCGCGTTTTGCGGCCAAACCAATGGAGATAGAGTAAAGAGTTACTGGCACATTTTTGTAGATCACCTCATTTCCTAACTCCAACGTTTGTCTTATTTCGACCTCAGACCAATGGTTTCGCCGCTATCGAGCCCGAAAAACAAAAGTTTCACGTAAAAATTACAAAAAAATTGCACATAATCACGTTTTTCGGCCGAACCACTGGAGGTAGAGCAAAAAGTCACTGGACCTTTTCTGTAGATCGCGCAATTTGCTAATTTTGATGGGTCAATCAGATTTGAGCTACAACCAACTGTTCGGCCGCTATCGAGCTCGAAACATTAATTTTAGCGAAAAAATCTCTAGAATGTCAAATATTCGAGCGTTTTTTTCGCTTAACCATGCAAGATAGAGCAAAACGTCACTGGACATTTTTTGTAGTTCACTTCATTCCTGATTATGAATTTTTCGTCAGATCTGAGCTAGCTCCAACGGTTTCGCCCGCCATCGGGCTTACAAAAAAGGCCTGAAAGGGTGAAAAATGCGCGAATTTTCTAGAAAATTTCTCGAATTTTTTTGAGGGGTTTTAAAAGTAAAAAAGTCCGGTTTTCAGACTTTTCCTCCGGGTCATATTGCAAAAGGTACCTGCATGCGAAATTTCAAGTTTCCAGCACTGCTAGAACTATGTTAGAATTTGTATCTATATATCAGTGAGTCAGTCAGTCAGTCAGTTTCACATGCGGCTGTATAAGTATTTAGATAATTGACCTACAGAATTCATCTTTAATGATAATGTGTGCCACCATATGTCTTGCGGTGTAAGTAAGCCTAAAACTGTACACTAACAATAATTTCTAAATAAACCGAGAAGCTTCATTTGCCTTTTTATCATGTCACGTATTAATGTAACATGTAATGAGAATACTTTGTTGGATTGTTCGGTCACATTTCGTAACGTTATGTCGGGTCCTTTGACACTCCGTTTTATCACTATTTTTATACATAGATAATATAAGAGTTCAGTGGTGGTATACGTTCCTCTATGAGATTTAGTTTAAAACCGGGAAACTAACTCAAGTTTATATGTCTCAAGATCGAATTAATCTTCACTGGGGGAGTCTGTTCCTTCCATACAACTAAGTTTTCTACGAAAACTACTTTTATGTCTGACTTTCTATCCGGTTTTTTGTCTGTTTCCATGGATTTATCTACAATTAAATAAATTTTACAGTTGAACTGGAGCAAAATTCAACATTCAACATAAATCATCTCTTTCTACTCTACTCCTTCCGAGTTATGTGTAGAAAACTCGGTTGCTCCACCGTGCTGAGAAATCGTGTTAGAAAAATCATAGCATATTCAATTGTGCATATAATGAGACTGTAATTCACCTATATATAGGTGTCTTTCATGTCAAATTGACGTAAAGGTTAATTTTGAGCTTCTTTGTCTCCAAATTTTCGTTAGATCTATTCAGACTAATATGACTCCAGATTAAGTGTTAGAGAGGGCTTCTTACCCCTAACTTCGCCTGGTAAAATAAGACATTCTTCACTTCTTCACTTCCCTTCACTCCAGACTCCATTAGTGAAGTCTGAAACAGCGTCTGACACCATACGCTGCAATAAAAAGCAAGGTGAAACTGGACCAAAATTTTACATTCGTATTTTTGACTACACCATTTTCATGTAGTTTTAATTTTATTTCTGTAAACTTTGTACTTTATGTTGCGAATATCTGTTTATGGAGTTTTATTTAGGAACATGACGCTTCCTAAAAATTTAATCACATAATTATTCGAGAACTACACAGTATGTATATTTCATTTGTTCATGGCATGATAAGGAGGTTTTTAATTACGGTACGGACCAATCCACGGGATTTTCCTAAGCTTCATCAAAAACTATCACTCAGTGCTCTGGGCTCATTTGACTTCTCCCTATCTGAGATCTTTAAAATTTGTCTCTCTGACTAAACACAGGATATCTTAAGAATGAATCGATCCACAGGTTATTATTATACTCACGCAACGTCCGTAGATACTGTTACGTGAGGTGTAATCTATTATACTTCTACTCTATCCTATTTCTACCGTGTTTCTTATGTTTGGTCGAGGAAAAATAAAAATCAATGATTTCTAACCAAAACGATATAGCAACGAGACTTGCATAAAAAAAAAAACTATTTAATTATCGTTCATAAATCCAGAAAAAGTAAGATAAAATTATTATCATCCGAAATTGTCAGAGATGTTATTAAATGGCAAATTCATACTATTCAAAACCATTATAAAGATTATGTACTTGTACAATACTGATCAGAAATAGTGTAAAATTGATAAATATTTTTTCAATTGAATAAGCATAAATTTTCTGTCAAACAAAAAATAAATGCATAAAAAATTAGATTACTTTTCAGTAAAGTAATTTTGTCTCAGAAAAGGAGACAGGCTTATAACTTCATCCCCATTTCCGCTGCATTACCCTCGACCGCGCTCTGAGGGCTTTTCTCTCTATAACACCGTCTCTGAGAGTAATAGCCTTGTTTTCATGTTCTTTTGAAAAAATTTCACCCTACTTTAATGCCATAGATACGAGAGTATTTATGTAACAAACAATATAACCTTTAACGTAATCTATAGTTATTATATGATTTGAGCGTTTTGGGCTATATAGCAAAAAATATGCTCCCCAACCGTTATGTACTCAAGATATACCTAACTAATTATATAAAAATCAAACAAAAATAATTTCAACTATTTTGAGGTATTCAAAAGAATTTTGGGGTTTATTAAACCCTACCTCATTAATAAGATTCATATGAATCTGGTTTGTTTTAAAAATATTAATGGTCTTAAAAACCTCCTTCGTTTAATGCAAGTTATTACACTCACTGTAATATGAGCATCGTATTAAAATATGTTAGAAATTGTTGTACTATTTAATTTGTACTATATAATTGTATTATGTATCAATATATATAAGTTGGTTTAAATATTAAGTTATATTTCTATTGGCATTTAAATTATTAGGCTAATAATGCTTAATCAGTTTTAGTTAAAACAATCAAATCTAGACTGTTTGATGAAAAGAGTAACGCAGCAACAAAGGACATGAGGGCTACAAGCGGCAAAGGGCCTTCTGATGTTGGTAGTGCCCAGATACTGGCTGTGACTGCCTAATTTACCGACTCATTTTGTATTGATCAATTGCCAATAATTACTTACACTATTATTATTAAACAAGCTGATAAATTTGTTACATTTTATGCCAATATTACATTGTTATAATATTACAATAATTTGATCGTTTGGAGTTAAGCCACTAGCATAATTATCAACTTCTTACCACACGAGGCGAAACTTAGACAGAATAATTTACTAATACCTTAAACTAATATTAGATCATGGAAATGTACACATTTTAAGGTGTTCTTCTAATTTTTTTTCAGTTAATCAACAGAAAATATCTATAAATTTGCATATTGCCCTTATACCACAACCTGTGGAAACCCAAATCACATTTTACACAAACTTCACATTGACATCTAAAACTGAAGTTTTTACTGACATTTATTAGTAAGTATTGCTTTGTAAGGCACAGATTATGATTTTAAAGTATTTTGTTCTCAATATTTTTTAAGTTCATTAGGAATATATTCATCTGAAGAAACATTTAAGTAATGACATATTAAAAATTATGTGAAGTTATTAACTACCACATGTCATTTTAATGATTGATTACAAATAGTTTTTTAGTAAATCATATAGTTAAATACTTTTAATATTATTACTTATTACATACAATACAAAATATTAAGTGCTCAATATTAAAGTTAAATATCCGCGAAATAACAAGGGCATATTTAGAATAAACTAGATTAACGATTAACAAATAAAGTATATTAAGTGCACAACATAATGGTTAAGCTTACGTTTAATATAATGCAAATGTTGTCAAGTAGCCAACGTAAAGTTAATAGTAATTCAATAAATAATCAATATCGTCATAGACATTCGTGTAGGTTGTATAATAAAAGTCATATAAATAATATGAAAAATGGACGATAACCATGTGCACTTCACGGAGAATAATATAAAAAAATAAAATGCTTACTTGATAAATTCTGTGTCAGTGATTAAGATGAACCCTGACTTGCACGTACCTGATGACACGCATTTCTGTAAAGATTCAAAGCACGCTCCTATTGATATCAAACGTCAAAGATTTACCACACGTTAACAGAAACCCTCTCTGCTTTATGACATCTCATCCATCACAAAGTTGAAAGGGCTCCGTGGCATTTTACTCGGTTCCAGTTTTTAGACTCTGTAGTTCGCCAGAACCTATTCCCCATAAATGTCAAAGTAAAGCCTCACATGGACAGTTGGCCGAGGACAGTGTTGATATAATAATGCTTACTAATGCTAAAGAGATTTTTTTCTATTTTAAAGAAATTAATCAATTAAAACTTGTATTTTTATTAATATCGTGAGATTAAATTATTAAATTACTACGTAACTTTCTAAACACTAAGCCGTATTTTAAACTGGATTATCTGAAAAAAAAAATTAAGCAATATTTTCTTAGCTAAAGCAAATTACTGATTACTTTAGATTGTAATGTATATTGAAAGTTTATAGTTTTTTGAAACTTTATGTTATACAATCTTTTATAGTTTTGTAGTGAATTACTGTAAGCGTTGTAATATATGGCTACTGAATGGGCATTTCTCAAAATGTACTCGAAATACATACTTTTAAACTTATGGTTTGTATATCTTAGCAGCACTAAATATAGATAAAAAACAGTGCATAATTAAAACAGTTAAGTAAAGCCTAATGAAAGATAGATAATTTTACGGTAGTTTATTAAATAGTACTACTAAGCCTGTTTTAGCAAACGGGTATATATTTAAAACGTACAATAAAATAATTTCACTTTACAAAGCAAATTTAAGTATAGAATAAAAAAATACTCAACATAGGTCCCTCACAAATAACTAAATTAACGTTTATATATATATATATATATTTTTTATACTCATAGCTTGGCATAATTTAAACTAAATCATTTTGATGAAATAATTTTGAAGAAACATATTCTGTGAAACCAATTAGAAAAATATCAGAAAATTTAAGTACAAACAGTCTAAGAACCATGGAACAAGCCCATCAAATCGTCACTAAATACAAATTTCCAAGTGGATTAAATTTGAGGTGACTTAGTCAACATAGTGAATTTATAAAATTAAATCCTATGTTTACCATTTTACATAATTCATTCTTATTTTCATTTTCTGTGTTGATGTTTTATTTTTATTATGTTCTTATAGCCCTATTAAAATGTTTGTAATTTCCTGAAAAACGGCTTAAGCTGCAATATAGAAACTGTTAATACAAATTTGAAGATTTCTTATTGAAGATTAATATATTTAATATATATATATATATATATATATATATATATATATATATATATATATATATATATTATTATATTAATATATATAATATATATATTATTACGTATATATATTATGTAGTTTAAATTATCCCAAGCTATGGGTGTTAAATGTATGTAAGAAATTATATAGTAAAAGTTAATTTGTTTGATTGCATACCTCCAAATATTTCAAACCGTAATTTCTTTGGAACTCTGGAATAACGAAAGAAATTTTTGTAGGATTTTGAAAGTATAAGGATGCAATGAAGCTACACAATGAAAGTATTCAGTGAATATACAAGTACTCTGTTATAACAATTAGCATCACAAACGTATTAAAATTTTAATATTTATTATGATCAAATGTAATATATTTTATAATATTGGTGAATAAAAACATTTAAGAGATAATGAGATTGGTAAAGTTCTACGAAGTGATATAACTTATCGCATATTTAAATTCCTTATGTTTTATTTAATACAATTTATAACAAATAAGAGGAAATTTTAACAATCGAACAAGTTCGCGTCAAACGTTTAACGTGTGGTCACTGACTAGGCCAACCACTGGCGCCAGTTTTTGGAGTTTCCAGTGTGTTTAAAGGATTTTTACTTTATCCAATATTCCTGTCGTAAAATATTAATGTTCTTAATACATACACTTAACATTCTTCTTCTTATGTACAGCAGCATGACTGTTCGTTTATTTATTAAAACTGCTATTTTAATGTTACGTATAGATGATTAATACATAGTATGTAAATAGAGTTAATTAAAGAAACCTGTAGTAAAAATATACGTAATAAAATTTATTGTAAATTATAAATTGTATACTAAAATATCTATTGTCAACTATTATCTATAATACAATATGAGCTTAAATGTTTCTTAATTTAAACGTAAAACGTATATTATGTCAATTTACTAAATAATTCAAGTATCGTTTATGTAGGTTCAACTTGCATAAAACAAGCATGACAGCTATTTATTTACTATATCATTAACCTATATAGTTACACCATGTCTTGTAATTGAATTATTTTGTTTAACAAAATGAAAATTCCAAAAAATATTATTTTATAAAAAAGGTTTGCATTAATTCTGGCTTCATAATAAATCTTTATATACTGATAAGTAGTTTTAAAGTTATAGAAGGTATTACTGAAGTTCGCGTATACTTATTATGTGTTTTGTGGAAGAGGTTTAATAAATTGTATTGTACACAGTGTAACATTCCAAGTTTTCCTATCCTCAAACTCAGGTATAGCTTGGATTGATCTCCTAAAATTGGATTAATCTGTTGATGTGTGCGCCTTCAACAGCCGAGATACCTAGTGTAACGTTGTATTGCTGCATTGCCTCTTTGATTACGGTGCTTTAATATTGCCACCACTGGCGAAAGGCTATGCCTACGAGACCTGATCCGGGAACTTATCTGATCCGGTATCTCCAGTCCGGTTGCTAAAACTGATAACCCTTATTACTGATAAGCCTAGGTACCGTGCCTAGCAATGACTTCATGAAACATTGCACGAATGGTTTCTAAATATAAACTTTTAGTATTTTATGTGCCAATGATAAAGTTTCGTGCAGTTTTATTCTGGCATGGATAAAAGTTTAATGTTGTCATTAAAAATTATCCTCAAGTTAATTTACCTTGTGTTGTGTTATAATATTAATTTTAGTTTTGATTAGCTAAAATTAATCACAAAGTGTTAGCTAATTTTCTTTAAAATAATTTACAACATCCTTCAATGTATATTCCATTCTATATCACACATGTTCGATTCAAATTTTGACGCAGGACGTCCTAGAAATTTGTAGTCGTAAGATATGATTTTGAATTTTCTTTTAAGTTTACGAAAAAACCTTATAAATATATTCTTTCATTATTAAAACAGCTTAAAACCTTACAAAAACCAACGGTTATTTTCATTATCGATTGTATGTTACACTTTCTGCAGCCTGCCACTCTTCAGATAGGATAGTGATCGTTGGTACCTAGGTTCATTCAAATCTCGATTTAACGCAAGGATAGCCATCTTGCAGCTAAATCTATATCTCTGGTATATCTTGACCTCTGAAAGCTTTGATTTTGTGCAAAGAAGACATCATTCTTCATTTCCTTCAAATTAGGTATTTATTCCTATCACTAAGACATAAAGCAATGGATTGAAAACTAAGGACCTGCTCCTGGCGTAAAATAGCACCAAAAACACCACGCTTTTTTGAACATTTATTACATAAAAATGCATACTAAATTTGTAAAAACAAATATAATCCACAAGGCGTTTATGGTTCTGTAGAATATTATGTTATGTATCAACAGTTTTTGCATATTGGTTCCACTTTCTAGGATCGAATTTGTATTCTTTTTTTTTATACAACACCTATGTGAACTATGGCTAAAATCCATCGAACAATAAGGCATCTAGATTCATTCCTTTAAAAATAGTTTCCACGTTATAATTTTTTATGCATGAGAGCCATCCAACCTATAAAATATTCACAGTAATTTTGCATACATATTATTTAAGTGTATAGCTTCATTTTCCTGTCTAAAAGAGCGCTATATAACCATGCTTGATTGGCAATTATAATATTTAACTGACGCGCGCCGTGTTACGGTAATATAAATCCAATCAATAGGTATCTCTAGAATTTTGGTATAAAAAGGTTTTGGTATAAAGGTCCCACTTCTAGTCATAAGCTATCGTTGGTTATTAGTTTTCCTATAGACCAATACTATTATTTTCGTTTAAAATTTTTTACTTGGAAGGCGCTCTTTTAACTAGTTTAATTATGGGCTTTCTCCAACTTGTCTGCAAAGTGCGCTTAAACCCCGACCTGTAATAATATTTATCAAATATTAAGTTCATTACATTATGGTTGAATCTCGAGGTCACTTTAACAATTGAGTACAAAAAGCTTTTACCACGGGCGTAAACCATCTTCTTTAAAAAGTTTTCGACTTTGCTATTTACAAACATAACGGTTCTAACAAGTTTTATAAATATGCTATAGAAATATCAATCTTAACTATGTTGATACACAGATAGCCTACATAGAAAAAAATACAGAAATCTACGTAGAGAGTAATTATAATTAATAAAAAAGGTAGGACTAAATAAAATCAAAGTTTTCGACTTTGCTATTTACAAACATAACGGTTCTAACAAGTTTTATAAATATGCTATAGAAATATCAATCTTAACTATGTTGATACACAGATAGCCTACATAGAAAAAATACAGAAATCTACGTAGAGAGTAATTATAATTAATAAAAAAGGTAGGACTAAAATAAAATCAAAGTTTTCGACTTTGCTATTTACAAACATAACGGTTCTAACAAGTTTTATAAATATGCTATAGAAATATCAATCTTAACTATGTTGATACACAGATAGCCTACATAGAAAAAAATATAGAAATCTACGTAGAGAGTAATTATAATTAATAAAAAAAGGTAGGATTAAATAAAAATCAAAGTTTTCGACTTTGCTATTTACAAACATAACGGTTCTAACAAGTTTTATAGATATGCTATAGAAATATCAATCTTAACTATGTTGATACACAGATAGCCTACATAGAAAAAATATAGAAATATACGTCGAGAGTAATTATAATTAATAAAAAAGGTAGGATTAAATAAAAATATCTGTTTTATTTTGGTGTTAGAAATACAATTTTTTAATTATTTGGCACTTTGATTGAATTGAGTGTAAACGTTGAACAGTAAAATATGTGTGTACAAAGAAAGCTGTTTTATCAGATAAACATGAATATATACTGCACAACCTTAGCTGAAGTATTTTTCAACACAAGTTTCCTCTAGCTGTTCAGAAGTGGTGACGTGACTGGGAGGAGTTCCCTAACATGGCCAAATAAGCCGTATTGACTTCCAAGTTTCGTTGGACTGTGGGAATAAGAGCAGCTGGTAGGAATATATTGCAAATAGTAAATCAAATGTTTTTTGAAGCATGTTATGAACTACTGGACACAATCATAATATAATGGAGGTATTAATTTCTTGGAGGTATAACATTTATATTACATATACTTAATAAAAGATAAATTATATAAGGTTTGACTTAAAAAACAAAATTTTCAAATCATTCCTGTAACATTATTTTATTTAAAATCTATGGAATAATTAAGTAAATGAGCATACAATTAGACAAGAAGATTTTTACATGTTTAATTAGGACACGCGAGGAAACGTTCTTTGTATGAATTTGATATTTTATAAATTTTGAAGTAAAACATTTTTTATAAAATAGGTTAAAAATCAATTGTAAATTAACTAGCTCCGATAAATATGTTACTACTTCAGATATAAAGAATATTGGAACCAGTTTGATATTTTATTAGAAAAGAACACAAACTTTTAAAATATAATATATATATATTATAAATATCATTATATTATTTATATATTATATTTCATTTATATTATATATATATATATATATATTTTATTTATTTTTTATAAATGTATAATCTGTACATTCCAACAATCTTTTGTTATTTGATACTTTTGAACTTAAAACAACGCAATGACTAAATTAACATTTGATATAAGAGTAACTTTCTGTTTAAATTCGAATAAAAAGATATAATTGTGTCTGAGTGTGTGTTTCAATAAAAAATTTTACACAAATAAGTACCTGCTACCTATCAATTAACAAAGATCAATAATAATGATTGTTTATATAAGATAAAAAAACTTAGTGAATGACATAACGCTTCTCATTGTTAAACCTATACAGTAAAAATATGTTATTCGCTGTAAGGTTCAGGTATAGGAATATACATCTGACCGTGTTCAATGTAAGGATCGTACATGCCGCGTTGCGGTGAGGCGCGGCAGTAAACCAGACCCGCTATCCAATGGAGCTGACCGGTTGAAGTAACACGAGGGTCTCACAATTGGAACTGTCACCGGATTATTTGGTTCATATGTTCCGTCTACGTGTTTTACCACTGCTGCTGCTTTCAGTTAAAAACATTTTCTTGTTCGAATTCTCTGAAGCTCCAAAGTACAACTAACAGTTATTTATTGGACAAACAAAATTATATATAGTAAAATTAAATATATAATTGTGAAACCAAATTTAAAGAAAATATATATGTATATATATATATATATATATATGTGTGTGTGTGTGTGTGTGTGTGTGTGTGTGTGTGTGTGTGTGTGTGTGAATTTTGTGTTTCTTGTTTGATTTTTGATCTACATTTTCTGTCATATTTTGTGTAAATAATTATACGATACATATTTATCTAAAGAAGTATGCTTAGATGCACGACAATTCATAATTTGTTTAACCATTATACCGTAATTTATTTGTTGAAGAGATATAACTGTTTCGGTGAAAAATACATAACAAATACAATATTTATATAAATATATATGTATATAATATAAATATACATATACATGTATACATATTATGTTTGTGTTTTAATTCATTACTTATGCTAAATATATATATATATATATATATATATATATATATATATATATATATATATATTTTTATTGTTTATGAAAGAAAAGAACATTACATTAATTTACTTTATACAAACAAACAAAAAACTTAAACTTGCGGAAAAAAATAGTGTGATGTAATTGCATTACAGAAAATATTAAAGGACAATTTTATTTTAACATTTATAGTAGTAATTAAATTTTTTTTTACAAATGGACATCGATCTTCACTTGCTACTATTTTCTCATAATAAAAGTCTATAATATTAGCCTTCTAAACGTAGAAGGATTTGTTTATTAATTTCAGCCTTTGTAGTTTTGACTCTTGGATAATCAGTCAGTTTAAATGTTAGTAGTCCTTGCTAGTGCTACGAAAGATATGTCGTTAACCTAATTGTATTTTTGAATATAGTTCATTAAACAAAGTTCTATTAAATAAAAAAAAATCTTTGTCTTCATTTTTATATGATTTATTGAACAAAATAAAATAATACTCAAAATATAGAACAGACGGGTAAGTTTTTTTTAAAGATTGCAAACGAATAGAACAGTTTCATTACCAAAGTTTACTGCGACAAGTAACCTGATTACGTTCGCTCTTAATTTCCCTATATATGGCTTTTAATCGTTTTGTAAAGTATTATCATTATAATTTAAAGATCACTATTTAACAAACCACTTGTTTATATTCTTTTTAAGAGTTTGTATTATAATATCTACAATAAAGAAACTATCGTAAAAGCTTGCGTACATCGCATGGTTGCCCTTTTTGAAACAGGAAAATTTAGTATAAGATAATTATAGTTTCACAAAAATAAGACCTCATTTAAGGTCTGAGAACAGAAGAACTCGTATAAAAGGAGTTTGAGGGCCTGGTTGACACTGCGCTACTGGAGTGGTTTGCGTCAGCAGAATCTCCACACCCCATTTCAGCGGTTCACGCTTTTACACTACAGTACAAAGAAGAAGAATTTACTTTCTAACTTTCTATTGTAAAACCTAAAGGAATGTCAGTTTAAATACCTAAATTTTCAAAGTTTATTTTAAAATCCAAACATAATGTCAATGTTCAATTTAGTAAAAATAAAAAGGGTTTACAATATGTTCTTTGAGAATTATTTTTATTTATTTTAATTTTTAGAAACATAAATATATATATAAATTATATTATACTAATATTTATATGAAACGATTTTTAAAAGAGTTTTAATTTTTTATGTAAACAATAGTTATTTACCTCACTTGTAAACAATATATGCACACTCAAATATGCTTTTATACGGAGTCATCAACATTCTGATTTTCGAATGAGTTGCTCTGATCGTAAGTTCTATTTATGAATTGGACTCATTTCAATGTTTTTTTTATAAAACAATTACAATAGTAAATTGAATAGTAGCAACATTTCGTATTATTGCTATTATTAATGGTTAAAACTATATTCGTTAGAGTTTCAGCGTTAATGATATCTGCATGATATTAATTGTAAAAAGTCCGTTTTAAGGTACAAATTTAATAACAATTCTTTGGTAATTATGAGGTTTGCCTGAATGTCTATAAAATATTTAGTTATTTACTCCATTATTCCAAGATACTATTTAAATTTACAATTATAATGCATGTAACTTATGTATCCCTGTTTTACCAAACGCGCTGTACCACATTCCCCTATATAGGTAAGTTAGATTCGTGATGATTTCAGCATACAGCATCATAAATAAAAACATTTTATTTTTCTTAGGAATAGAATTTGTGTACGTTTTAACTCCAAAAGTAAAAAAGATATGGCAATTTATTTATCTCTCTTAAATTGTAGACTTACACAAATTTAGACGCTAAATTACATTACTTATTTTTAGTTTGTGTAGGAGAAATAAACAATTATATACCTGTATGTAGATGAATTTAAATCAAATATCATTAAAAAACCATTATAAAAATGTGTAAGCCGTACATGGGAGTGGTACATGTGTGCACGTGGGAGTGTACGTTTTGAGTAGATTTTGTCCAAGTGGTCGAGTATGATGAATTCTGGCTCGAGGTAGACAAAGATATTGCAGGTTTGTATCCTACAAGTTACCTTTCAATTTTTAGCAGTACCATCGATGTTATACTGTATCGACTGTCCAATCAATAAAAAAAGTATTCGCACAGGCCAGCGGCCCATGGTGATTATTAGAATAAGGTTTAAAAGGAAATTAACCACTCCTGAAAAATACAAAAAAAATTTGACTTCTTACTCTTATATTCATCAATGTATTAACTCGTTTGTGCTTATGGTTTTGCCTATGGAACCGTCTTTCATGTTTCATTATGAATAATTTAAAGGGAAATTAAGAAAAAAAACTAAAAGTTTAGTCCAACAAAAATTGCATGTTCCTGTCCATAACAAATGACATGTCCTTGTAGTTTATTTTCAATTTGACTCATCTTAAAACAATAAACGACTATTTTAAATTTCCTGTTATTGATTAACTGCCGTTTCAACCAGTCACACTCCTTTTATTACTGATATATCTTAAAATACTGAACGTATTTTTATTAGTAATTGTATTTTTCATTTTCAACTTCCTCTAAATTAAATGATGGAATAAACTTTTGGATGTAAATCGTCGTAGTTCTTAGTAAATTTAGTTTTTAATAAAATTGTTTGCTTATTTAAATATAAAAGAACGTATGCATTCTAATAAGAAGATGAATGTATTGTTTAAATATAAGTGCATATACATTATTACTGTAATATATTATTTTTTAATCTTCATTACAAATGCTCCAAATCAAAATCTATGATGGTTTAATTTGCCAGTTAGCAAGTTTTACATAACCGCTCTTCCACATATAGACTATTAAACTATCTACATAGCTTTATAGACAAGGATTAAGATATAACGTCATTTACTATGTCAAATACTGTACTAAGTTATAACATAAATACTAAAATAAATAATATATTAAAATAAGTGCAACGCTCATTTGAAAATAAACAAATTATAATGATAATTAAAGATAACATTTAAATTATAAAACAAGTATATATTAATTTTTATAACAATATATTCGAATTAATACAAAATTGTATAGATCTTAGGATCAGAGAGATACAGCCCACTAGCCTAGATAAATTGACGATATAACCTTTCTAAATACTTTTAATACCAGCCTCTCGCCAATTCAGTCTCTACTGTCATTATCTGTAAGACATTTTATGAAGTGAAATTTGAATCGTACCAAATTATGTAAAGAGAAGAGTCGTTGAATATTTAGTTAGATAGACTGACGATATATCCTTGTCGAGTACTTTTGTATCAGCCTCTCATCAATATCTGTGAGCCCTGTCACGGAGTAAAATGAGAAATTCTACCAGACTATATAGAGAGGAGAACAGCTGTATATTAATATTTTAGCTAAATAGATAGACGGTATATTCTATCAAAATGCTTTTAAACAATCCTCTGGCCAACTCAGAGTCTATCGACAACACCTGTAAGCCCTATCACTGAGTGAGGGACTTTACAATCGATGGAATTTTGTTTCCTATTAGAACAGTTACGGTTTAAAACAAATTCTAATATATTATGATACTGGAAATAAAAAGAAATAAATTATAGAAATAAAAACACGTAAACTGTTACAAAACTAATGTTACTTAAATAGGACTTTTTCGTTTTTTTACTTCAAAATGTATTCATGTTTACTTTGAAGACTATTTTCTCGTTGTTCTTGATAGTGGTTCTACTCATAAACAGAAATAAGTATGAAAAAATTAATGTTAAATTTTCTACAAACATTTAGTGAAATTAAACTGCATGTTTTTAGCAGACTTATTCGCATATTTGTCATAGTGCGGAAACATTATCAATATATCAGGTCGCACTTGTTTAAAACTAACAATAGTCATTATTCTTTGATAGGATAATAAGACGATAACTGATATGGGCTTGAAGCCTAATCTACGTCGTATAATAATGATGATTATTGTTAATAAAATATTTATTACTGATTTTGAAAGTGAAATATTTCTTACTCATTTTAATGCAAATAATATCTTTATACTAAAAAAAATTAAAATTACTTGGCTGTTATATACTGTAAACAATATAAGCGATGTACTCATAACAGTTCAAGAAAGCATATGCAAATTGTTATGCAACAATATATTATAGCATAGTATATTATTACTGAAACCCTTATACTATAAAAGACCTGGGTTTTTGCTGCAAATGGTTTTTGAAATTTGTTTATAAATATAACTGATAAGGCTTTCGTACTTCAATCTGTAAGGGAGATGTAAACAGGAAAAATAAAAATAATTTTACACGGAAATTTGTGTTTTAATTTCGTTTTATGTGCCACTGTTTTGTACGCATTGACGTGGAAGACTTCATCGAGAGCTTTGCACAAAAAGTATCGAGGGAGAGAGAGAGAGACTTCAATAAATCAAAACGGATATTATGTCAGGCTCCATGTCGGAAATACAGAGCACTCACCCACCCCCATGCTCCTATCTCCCCTGACAAAACTGGGTTTGCTTCTACACTCATACTCGATCACTCATTGTTAAATACATATGTTCGTTCTGAACTAAACGCATTTGATGTAAAATACTGATGAAGAAGAAAAGGACAGTGTGTATTACGAGAATTAAATGGATATTTCTGTCGGCAGATGTACTGTTATTATTGGAGAAGATACGTTGAGTTCCGCACGCAACAATAGTTCCTGTGATAAGTTACGCAGAGTTTACTCTCTTATTAGATTACAATTGAATAAATCATATAATTCTAAACACGGAAATAGTAATAATATATTCTCTAATTGTATTTATTTTATAGTTATTATAATTGTAATGAATTCATTTCCTATCATTTAAAACAATAAAACAAAACCGTAATATTTTTGAACTTAACTGACCATTTTTCAGTATTTGTAGTAAAAAAAAGCTAAAAGCGTTATGAAATAAAATATTGAAACATTTTATTTATATAATGATTACTAAAATAAGATATCTCCAGTCTGTATGTAATAGTGTGTTTTATTTTTAATTTTCAAACCCAGGAGAATAACGAAAAACGTAATCGTAAATTTATCCAAACGAAACTGATATTTTAGTTTTTAAAAACACATCCATATTAACGAACTTCCAATTCTGTAAGAAATATTTTATTATCAATATTTATTATTATTACATGACGTAGAATATTTTGCAGTAGAAATAACATCTTTAAGTCATAAAATTTTGTATTATAAAATTGCAAAGCTAATCATCAAAATAATGTTAGTGTAAATACAAATTAGATAACAAATAATATTAAACTCTATTACTTGTAGAATATAAGTACGTATCCTTAATTATATACGGTTGAATAACGTTTGATTACACTTTTACAGTTCTAATATATATATACATATATGCTACCTTTGTACATGGGTAGATAGACAGCTACTTCCGTTATAAGTGTAGTGATATCCTTTACTAAAATTGGCCTGTCAGCTACGAGAACAAATTCTTGCTAGTTGTGTCAAAAAGTATTATTTTTCTTGTATTAAATAATTAATTGTTAAGTTGATAATATCTTATAAACATATGATAACTATACTACAATATATGATGACAGTAATACATTTTTTACCTTTTGGGTTTTAATTAATAAATTCAACTAATAATATGCAAGTGATTAACACTATGGTGAAGTAATATTTTTGTATACCTTCATATATCGGCTTAAAGCTAATAAGTTTGGATTTCTTAGGTGGGATTGTAGCCAAGTATTTCGTGTTCAACATTTATAGTAAATTTGAGAGGTTACCTTATTGCATGACCATCAGAATTCAGTGGAGTCAAGTTACAAGGAAGTATAGAATAATAAAAATATTTGAAGATACTTCACGATGTTGCTAAGAAATTACGCAAGGATTAAGCTTCGGTTAGTAATTTCTGAAGCCTGTGGAAGTGCAGAAAGTAAGTTAGGAATTTTGGTCAAGGACTAACGTTGTTATAGATCATTATTTTCAGCTCGGAAGGCTAGGATTTATTTTATTAGTTTACATCCCCCTGCCCTTAGTGTAGTGGCACTATACTAAGTTTAAAACTCCTTATTCTAATCTTATACATAAATGGACAATTCGGTATCATAGAAAATATTAGCAGTTACTTGCAGCTTCACCCACAATTTTGCAAATTCTACACGTGTATGAAAACTTCAGGTTAGATTGAATCATATTTCCAAAGCCTATGTTGAATTCTTCTTGTACCCAGCATCAATGAAAGGTATTAATAAGTAAATATTAAGCCATTTTAGTCCGCTCCGGTCTTAGTATCTTCGTGCCATAGTTAATTTTTTTTGTTTTCCGATAGAGAAAATATACATATATACACAGGTCTAAGAAGCCTTATCCTGTTAAAAAGCAACTAATATAAGTTTATTAGCAACAAATATAAAGTTTCATTAAATATTATACATGTATTACAGAACCGTCCATGCCCTACATACTTTAGGAAACATTGGCAGAATTTTACACTTTTACAGTTAATATGGATATATGTATATTTATCCATGATAGTTGTTTGGAAAATATTTTATTATAAAATAGTTTCCTATGGTAAGATTCAAACATATCTATGCATGTAACTGGAAAATAAATTTATCACAAATATCTATTTGTAGTGTTCAAATAGGACAATTGTGAGTAACTGGTGTATGCAGAAGATCTATAATAACCTATTTGAAATAAACGAATGAATTTAAAAATAAAATAATGTAAATACTATACTTTAGTATGCCAAATTTGCTTCCCGTTAAACGTAATTAAAGGAGCATTGCGAATACACTGAGAAGAATACACGTAATAACAGAAATATAAATTGCATGAAATTGTAATATTTTGCTTTATTAAACATTGCGATTCTCAAAATAAAAATCTTTGAACTTGAACACACGCAAGCGCGCACACACACACGCACACACACACACACACACACACACACACACACACACACACACAAGAGCGCGCGCGAACGCATCGGTAGTCCACCATTACATTTTTATATTGTTTTATAAATTAATCCATATACGGGAATAAAATATACCTTATCAAACGGATTATCTATGTAAATCTTTTAACTGCCGTAGATAAACAACAATGTAATATTTTTGTTAACTATCCACGTTACACAAATTAATCTTTAGAATCAGTAATTTTTCTCTATAATATCATTACTATTAAGGTTACTTAGGTAAAATCAAATCGTTTCAAGTTATAAATTGTTAAGTTATCCATGTTAATTGTAATTAAACTATAGCATAATTTATAGAAAGTATATATGTATTTCTTGTATTTAAATACATAATACTATTTATTATTATTAAAAAAGTATCCGTATTCTTTTATGGAGCCAAGAAGAAATACACAGCGATGGTATTGACATCCAACAACTCTACGGATCATTACTGAGAAAAGGCATTGTTTAGACAGATCGTCAATGCTGTCTGCCTCTCTTAACTTATTGACATTTCCGGCTTCGTTTCTTTGCTGACGTTACACAATTGTGAGATATTGTAACATTTTTTTTGTGAACCTTAAATTTTATAACAGAGAGTAAGAGTTAGATTTTATTAACTTTGGCAGACAGGCCTGATCAACCTGGAAAATCCATATCAGCTGGCTATTAAACAGCTGCAGCTCCAGCTGGCCAAACAACAATTGACTCCTACTTCCTGTTGGACTTTGTTACTGACTGTCAGGCTTCACGAGGCTTAACCTCTATCTCTCATGGCGATAGTTTGAAGATTGTTCAGTTGGAAATTGAGTCTCCACGAGGTTATCTATAATGTCTTTACCTACATTGCTCCCTTTCCTGGCCCATTACTGGATTGTTGCCAAGGGATTTGTTCGGGAGCGGTTTGTGTGCCTCCACATAGGTCTGCGTACCACTACCTATCCAGTGCCCGTGCCATACCTGCTACTGTGCCTTCCTCCCTGACCGTGAGCCCTTACGGAGGCGTATGGTTGTGATCTACGTAGTTGAATAATTACTTATAAATATCTTTCTTTATTGGATACATATTGATGTTTAATGTGCTTTGTGTAAATATGTGTCTAGTTTATGTAAGTATTGTTTGATTGATATATCTATGGGTAAAAATACCAGAAGTACTAGTGGCCGGCCAAGGTAATGTTGTTTAGTGTATAATTACTGGTGTTTAGGGTATATTGTATTGATAAATCTAAGGGTTACCTGTACCCTCAGACTGTTGAGATCCAAATACAGAAATGGTAATCAAACCTTTTTCCATGATATGAAATGTAAAATTACATAATTTTAATAAATATTTCATTTGATAAATGTTTCTTGTGCAATAAAAAAACAGGCTCTTAGAATTTTTCTAAACTTAATGATTACATTGAATGAGTTTAGCTTTCTTACATGTATTTCCTTTTCTTAAATTTACCTTGTATTTAACTCACTCTTACTTTGGTTGGTTATAAGGTCATTAATTTTACAACATCATTCAGTAACGGGTCTTTTCCTTGTTCTGACTCCGTTCTCCTACCACACTACTACTGGAAACAAGGTGGCGCCCTCCGATAGTACCGTTAACAGTTAACTCTACTACGCCGTTAACTTGTGAAAACCACACCTACCCTTCCCACCCCCTAGACTGAGCAAACTGGGACCGCTACATTTGGCGCTGTCAACGTGGGACCTGGCTTGTGTGGGGACTAAATATATTTGTGATTTTTTTTTGTTCTGATGGTGATTGATATGGACATTATGGTTGGTTAACTTGTTGTATATTGCAACACTTTTGTCGGTACTACTCGTAAATTATTAGTGGTTTTGTTTACTGAACTGTACACCTCTATTATCTTTTCTTAAATTGTGTGATTGTTCGTTTTTCACTTTGGAATTTGGTTTCTGCTGTCACCATGAATGCATATTATTTACGTCGTCATGAAAATGAATATGAGTTGAAACTTAGAGGTTTAGCTACTACAGGAAATGCAAATGAATTGAGATCCAGGCTCTCTCAAGCTTTTCTTGATAATGTTGAGATTAAGGAAGACGTTATTAGTAATCTAAATGCTGAAACCGAACTTGAAGAATGTGAGAAAAAATTCAATGACCTGTCAAAGCTAGTTGAAGATTATGAAGGAAATACAAAAGACAATGAATATCGAAGACTTTCTGCCCGCCTTTGGCATCTTTACTTGCGAGTGGAGCGTATACCTGTGAAACTGGACTGGGATAAAGACACAGCGGAGGAGAAAGACGACTTATTACAGAGATCAAAACACATGCTAGATACCTTCCTTTCCCCTCTCATCTAAGGTAGCGGAGAAGCTGGACAGTGCTGAAGAAAAGAAGGCGAGTGAAGATACGTCAGTGAATACTGCGGAAGAAGGAGGCACTTCCCAAGGTACCAATACAGAAACTCCACCCTCTCAAGGAAATGTAAATCGGAAGAATATCGCACAAGAAAAGCACCTTCCCCCTCTTGGACATGCTGGACAAGGAATATCTACTATGGTTGAAAATAGGAAACTGAAATCTGATCAGTCATGTATAGAGGCAGAAACTGCAAAACCTATACCAGTCTTCAAATGGGGTTTACAGTTTAGTAATGGTCCTGGCCAGAGCATTGGTGCATTTTTGCAGCGGGTTGAGGAACTTCGTCATGCTCGCGGAGTTTCTGAAGCTCAACTTTTTAGGTCAGCAGTTGATTTATTTACCGGCAATGCTTTAATTTGGTATCGGTCGACCGTGGGCAGAGTCAATTCCTGGGAGCAATTGTGTACGGAGATGAAACTTGTTTTTTCAGACGCCGGATTATGACGATATGTTGCTGCAGGAGATTATGAACAGAACTCAAGGCGATCAAGAGCATATTGATCTTTTCATTGCTTCTATGGAGGGTCTTTATGGTCGTTTGTCAAATCCAATTCCGGAACCCATCAGGCTTCGTCAGATTCTTAAGAATCTAAATCATTATTTGCAGGACAAACTCTGTATGTTTGTGATCTCTTCTATTGATGAACTCCGACAAATGGGACGTAAGGCTGAGCTGGGAAGATTGAGAACTACAAATAGCAGGCCTCCTCCTAGGCCAGGCACCGTCTTAGAACCTGATCTAGCTTACTCTCGCACTGATAATCGCAAGAATTCCTCAAATCATCAAGTTCATGCACTTAATAAACCTACGAGTTTTACCCCAAGGAAGTCCAAATGTTGGAATTGTGGTGAGGAAGGCCACATGTACAGTAATTGTCCTAAAGAGAGGCAACTTTTCTGCTATAGCTGTGGGCATGCTGGTTATCGCAAAACAACCTGTCCTAAGTGTAGTTCAAAGGAAACGGAGTACGAAGGGAGCCTCCTCGGGCATCTTAGGAGTACCTCCCTTATCTCATTTACCGTCAACCAATAAGTTGTCCAATTGTGATTTGACTTCATTGCCTAAAGGTATAAATTTTCTGATTGAAACTTCCACTAATGATCCGCGACCTTATCTACCAATTTCGAATTTTTGGATTTAGTTGCAAAGCATTGTTAGATTCTGGAGCTTCAAATACAGTGATTGGAAGAGACCTGATGTGGATTTTTGATAAGTTCCCGGCAAAAATTCGGCCATTGTCCAACCAATTTGTAGAAACTGCTGACCACCAGAAACATAAAGATTATTGGAAGAGCAAACATTCCTATTACTCTCGCTCATAAAACAAAACATTTATCTGTCATTGTTGTACCTTCTCTATCTCAAACAATTATTTTGGGGATAGATTTTTGGAATGCTATGCATATTGTTATGGACGCCCTATGAGAAGTCCTGGGAATTTTCTGAGAAAACCCACCAACACGAGGCCAGATATGTGCAATTGGTCTACAAGACTCTACCGTATTGACTACGTCACAAAGGGAAAGACTTAAATAATCTTTTGGAGAAGTACTTTTGCAATCAAGGAGAGAAATTAGGAAGAACCCATTTAGTGCAGCATAAAATTGACACTGGAGATGCTTCTACTCCCATAAACAGCAACGCTACTATCCCATGTCTCTCCCGCTAGATTGCAGCTTGTGTATGCCGAACTTGATAAAATGATTGAACTGGGTGTTGTAGAACCTTCAAGAAGTGCTTGGTCCTCCCCAATCATACTTGTGGACAAACCTGATGGTGGGCAAAGGTTTTGCGTCGATTTCCGGAAAGTCAACTCAGTCACTTGCAGAGATGCTTACCCCTTACCTCATGTCACTTCGATTTTGGATCGCTTAAGGGATGCCCAATACTTGTCTGCGTTGGATATCAAAAGCGCTTACTGGCAGATTCCCCTTGAAGCTTCAAGTAAAGAGAAAACTGCCTTTACAATCCAAGGAAGAGGTCTTTTCCACTTTAATGTTCTCCCATTTGGACTCCACAATGCCACCAGCCACCTGGCAACGATTGGTTGATAATATATTAGGGATGGACTTGGAACCTTTTGTCTTTATCTACCTTGATGACGTAATAATAGTCACACAGACCTTTGAGAAACATCTTGAAATTCTGGAAGAAGTCTTCAAGCGGCTAGCAGCAGCTAATCTAACCTTAAATCAAGGACAAGTGCCGATTTTGCCAACCTGAACTTCGTTATTTGGGCTATATTGTCGATGCTAATGGCCTGAGAGTTGACCCTGAAAAGGTGAAAGCCATTTTGGAAATTCCTACCCCTCGCTCAGTGAAGGAAGTCCGTGCATTCTGCGGTACTGCAAGTTGGTATCGGAGGTTTATCCCAAAATTTTGCCTCTCGTCTTTATCCTCTTACTTCAATGCTGAGGAAACATAACAACTTTAAGTGGACCATTGAAGCTCAGAATGCTTTTGAAGATATAAAGGGTAACCTTGTAAAAATCTCCAATCCTTTCTTGCCCAGACTTTGGGAAGGAATTTACCATTTCTTGTGACGCTTCGGCTGTTGGTGTTGGAGCGGGTACTCTCCCAAATGTCAGAGGAAGGAGAAAATGTGATTGCCTATGCAAGTCGGACGTTGAGCAAAACTGAGCAAAACGTTTTTCTGCTACAGAGCGGGAGTGTTTGGCCGTCATTTGGTCAATTGAAAAGTTCCGCCCTTATATAGAAGGAGTTCACTTTGTTGTTGTAACTGACCATCACAGTTTGTTATGGCTTCATAATTTAAAAAGATCCTCAAGGAAGATTGGCACGGTGGGCATTACGTCTTCAACCTTTTAACTTCACTTTGCTGCATCGCAAAGGTAAAGAAACACGTCGTTCCGGATCTTTTATCTAGGAACCCATTAGAATCTGTACCTGCAGAATTTATCGTTGATTCCCTCACTAACTGTTTTCCGATTGGGGACAAGTGGTATCTTGAAGATGATCGACTCAGTAAAAGAAAAGCCTGACCTTTACTCTTCATGGAAAGTTGTCGATAATCAGCTCTGGAAGTGTGTCCCTTCATCTACTTCGGTTGGTGATGAGCAAGAAGATTGGAAGCTAGTTGTACCCAAGGATCAGCGTGGGAAACTCTTCAAACAATTTCATGACGCTCCTACATCTGGACACTTGGGCACGTATAAAACCACCTACCACAGACTCTTACAGAAGTACTATTGGCCTAAGATGGAGGAAGGACACCGCAACATATGTCTCTCGCTGTAGGGTGTGTCAGCAAGCTAAGTCGGCTACCTTAAAGCCAGCAGGACTTATGGGGTCTCAGAGAGTAGTGGACCGACCGTGGCAGACAATAAGTCTGGATCTGATGGGGACCTTTTGTAAGATCATCAAGAGGTTACAAGTACCTGATGGTAGTGGTGGATTACTTCAGCAGGTATACCCTTCCTGTTTCCATTAAGAGCAGCAACTGCAAGACTTGTTGCTAAACATTTGGAGGAAGATGTATTCTTGGTATTATGGGGTTTCCTAACATTGTCATTTGCGGACAATGGATCTGAATTCATTGGTCAACCATTTCGAGATTTGCTCAAGGAATATAAAAGTGAAGACTATCTACACTCCTAGTCATCATCCTCAAGCAAACCCAACGGAGCGGGTGAACCGAACTATAGGGAACATGTTGAGATCTTATGTTGGGGATAATCACCGCAATTGGGATATTAAGTTACCTCAGATTGGGTGTTGCCCTACGAACGGCAGTACCATGAGAACCACTGGTCATTCCCCAGCCTTTCTTGTATTCGGAAATGAGATCAACTTATCGGGTGAGGGATCTGGGAATCTTGGTGAAGAAGATTTGCCTCAGCTTTCCGATGCAGGTGATCACCTCCAGAAACTTGACGCGCTTGAATGAAGTTTTTAAGGAGATAAAAAGAAAGGAATGAAGAGGGCACATGAGATTAATGCTCAACGATACAACCTGCGGGAGGAGAGAGCAGCAGTTTAAAGCAGGTCAACTTGTATGGAAGAGGAACTTCACCCAAGCGGATGCAGTTCAACTACAAGTCATCCAAACTCTTTCCAAAATTTGTTGGGCCTTACCGAATTAAGAAGAAAATATCTCCAGTGACCTATCAGCTCCAATCAGAAGATGGGAAATTCAATGGGCACCTGGCATACCTCGGACTTAAAACCTTAATCTTCAGTAACGGATGAAAATTTGGGAAATTTTCTCATGAGAGAGGGGGGGTGTAACATTTTTTTTGTGAAACTTAAATTTTATAACAGAGAGTAAGAGTTAGATTTTATTAACTTTGGCAGACAGGCCTGATCAACCTGGAAAATCCATATCAGCTGGCTATTAAACAGCTGCAGCTCCAGCTGGCCAAACAACAATTGACTCCTACTTCCTGTTGGACTTTGTTACTGACTGTCAGGCTTCACGAGGCTTAACCTCTATCTCTCATGGCGATAGTTTGAAGATTGTTCAGTTGGAAAATTGAGTCTCCACGAGGTTATCTATAATGTCTTTACCTACATTGCTCCTTCCTGGCCCATTACTGGATTGTTGCCAAGGGATTTGTTTCGGGAGCGGTTTGTGGTGCCTCCACATTAGGTCTGCGTACCACTACCTATCCAGTGCCCGTGCCCATACCTGCTACTGTGCCTTCCTCCCTGACCGTGAGCCCTTACGGAGGCGTATGGTTGTGATCTACGTAGTTGAATAATTACTTATAAATATCTTT